>NW_027280096.1:0-229834 GCF_046629955.1 Centroberyx affinis
CACACACACACACACACAACGTGGTAGGCCTACTTACTCGACTGACGAAACATTTTTGTTCAGCGAAATCAACATGTCAACATGTTTGGGTGAAACGCGAGACCTCAGTCTGTTAACAATAAGTCCAGCAACTGAAAAAACTCTCTCAGCTGGCACAGATGTTGCAGGCACACAGAGACAGTGACTTGCAAGCCGACATATTTTTGGAAAGCATCGCGTTTTCCCGCACCACCACACAAGTAGATCTTCATTAGGTGGGATACAGGTTTACAACCTTATTTTCCTTTTCTAGATCAAAATACTGCCAAACCGTGCTGGTTTTACGAGATGTCATGTCTGTCCGGTCCCACTTTCCACCTTTACATCCAGGCGTAACCGCCTGCTGGGGCTGCAGCCCCGGCTAGTGGCAGGTGGCTCCGTAACATCTTAGACGCAACAGCTAATCGGCGTTGTACATTATTAATTATTAGTTTAACCGACTAGTATTTCTGGTGCCGATTAGCGAGGGTAGAAACGTTTAAACGACTAGTCGACTAATCGCGCACATCCCTAGTAAATAATAATGATTTCTACATTTTGTTTATTTTCAATACTTGTTAAATCTAATCAGTATATATTGTTATTATACTTAATTATTATTAAAATTATCATTCGTTTTCAACAAACACTTTCCAGACTTGTCCAACTTCCAAACTTCCCAAGACCTGGAAACATCTGCATACTTTAGCCTTAACTGCACCGCCATGATCTGTGTGTGTGTGTGTGTGTGTGTGTGTGCGTGTGTGTGTGTGTGTGTGTGTGTGTGTGTGTGTGTGTGTGTGTGTGTGTGTGTGTGTGTGGTGTGTGTGTGTGTGTGTGTGTGTGTGTGTGTGTGTGTGTGTGTGTGTGTGTGCGCACTCACCGAATGTCCTCCACCAAACTGGGCAGGCAGCCTCCTGCCATGCATCTTTGGTCTGTTAGCAGTGGGATGAGAGAGCTTCTCTGAGGTAGATGACAGCTCATCAAAACTCATCAGATCTACAGAAGATGAGAGAGAAAAAGATGAGAGAGAAAGAGGGGAGAAGAAGGAGAGAGAGAGAGAGAGAGAGAGAGAGAGAGAGAGAGAGAGAGAGAGAGAGAGAGAGAGAATAAAAGAGAGAAGGATATCCAAGTTGAATGAAGGAACAGAGGAAGAAATTAAACACAAGTGGACCTCACACCTCAAATTACAAAAACTGTGAAGGAGGAGAGGCAAGACAAAAACAAAACTGTACTTTAAAACTACTGTTATGTGGTCTTGATACATTTTTGGGAATCAGAACATATTAACTCAAACTGTGGTCCAGGGACCTCGAGGAGTCCTTGAGAGGGTTTGGGGGATACCCCCAGCAAAATAATGATTAGTGTCTCTATTATTTCATTCACTAGGAGTTTGCACAATGAGGGGGCGTCCTGGTGGCTGAGCGGTCTAAGGTGTGTATTGTGTAGCTGCAACGTCCTGGGACAGGACATTTGTCGCATGTCATCCCTCCTCTCTCTCCCAATCTTTCCCGTCTCTCTCTCTCTCTCTACTTTGAACTATCTAATTAAGGAAAAAAAATTTATCTTCGCACCTATGGGAAAAAATCCTCTCAAAAGGGAACATTTGAAACCATAGAACATCTGGCCTCTTCTCTTCAATGAATAACAAGGAAAAAAACAAAGCTATAGACCTACAGTATTATGAGTGCTGTACAACAAAAAGACTGATTTAGGAAAGCAGTCCCACCTCTTCAGCTGTGCCTTCATATCTTTCAAAGGAACTGTTAACGTGTGTGTATGTGTGCACAACAAACCAAAACAGAAGCAAGAATCCCCCTTTTTTTATTTTTTTTATGTATTATGTAATACTGAAGCACTGTGTATACTGTTATTTACTGTTGTGTAACAGCACTTTGCACCTAGACAGCGAGAAGCTGCAGTGAATTACAACACAACACATAGCTTGTGATTGCAGGAAAGATCGAGTTTTAGCAGCTCTTTATCACTTTTAAATGGCGTCTGTCGCAAACATGGAAGTCTCCAGTGAAACACCATTAGGCCAGTTCGACCTCTTTATCTCTTCATCTGTCTTTTCGCTGTGACTTTCATCTCTCCTTTTCTGTTCCCCTGGCCTCTGTCCATCACTCTCTTTGCTTTTCCACCCCCACAATATCCATCTGTAAATTATCAATCAATTATCATCCCTCTTTTTCACTCTCTTCACAACCCTCCCTTCCTCCTGCCCTTTTCGATTGCACTTCTGTCTGCCACCCGTTGTTAGATTGTCTGAGTCTGTTACTATTTTTAAATCACGTCTCAAAACACATTTTACGGTTTGACTTTTAACTGATTCTACTCTTTCTGTCTGTTTTTATTTTCTCTGTAAAGCACTTTGTAAGCGCTGTTTATTGAAAAGCATTGCATTTTTACATTTTGCATGTTCCAGCACTAGAGGCCATCGTCTATCTCTTTTCATGACCTAGCTCCTTGGCTTCCCAGAGCACCTTTTTTTGACACCAGCAACTTCATTTTTTATGGACAGTGCAGCGCTCTTTGTGTCTTCTTTTCTACCATTATGTAATGTTGACCTAGGGGGATGAAGCAACAGAACAAAAATAATTATCTAGAATGATTGACTTGAAATTAATTTAAGAGGGATACTTATCAATGTGTGTTGTCATGAAGTTTGTAAAATGTCCACGCTCACCCTGACCACCTACCTCCCAACACATTTTTGTTGTTTTTGAACTGTTTGAAACTTTGCCAAAATTTTTCTTGTCTTGCCTTGTTTCACACCAGTGAAAAAAAATAACATTTCAACTTCTGGGGATTGTTTTCCTAGCGTTTGTTTCCAACAGTAAAACATTTTAAAAGCATGCCATGCCATTTCAAAGAATGAAAATTGCCTACCGATAAATTCTGGTCGAAATGGGTCTCTTATGTGCGGCCCTTACGGTCAGATTTTGTGGAAGTGACAAATGAATAATCTGTTTTTGTTGTTTTATTTGTATTAACAAAACTCATCATTGGTTTTTCTGGTCTCCTACCTCCCTCTTTTGTCTCTCCCCATATTTGATTTGTCGAAACCTCTCCCAACTCTATATAGACACATCTACCTTTTTTAGAAACTTACAGCTGTTGTAATAAATAAAAAAAATTAGAAGGATTTTGGGAAGGAAAGAGGAAAATTGTACATGTGCATAATGAGAAAATTCAACTGCATAAAACCTCTGCTTATCAATATCTCTACTGTACTGATGTATGTCTCTTTTATTTTAAATCCCTGTTATCCCTAAAGAAAAAAAAAAGAAAAAAAAAAGAAAATAGCCTACCGAGTTGCCTCATAATGAACGGATTTCACGCTTGTTTGAGATCTTATTATCTCAAACCATAAGCGTCCATTGATTCTACAAGGAAGCTGTCAGGCTACACATTATTGTCATTTCTTAAGCACATTTCACCCATGATAATTTCCTTCTGTAGTGGCAAAACAACAACACACACCGGGGACCAAATGACGACACACCGCCAGGGGAAACACATTTTTAGGCGGCAGAAATTTTGTCACAACAACAGTCTGTTAATGATGTTGTCTCTAGCTGCTCTGCTGTCACCTGGCTGTTACTAATGTCAGCAATAAGGCTGTGGCGATTGATATGTCACGTGAATATTATGGATTTTGGGAACACTTTGGTAATGTTTGTAAAATCTGTAAACAGACCTTAATTTTGACTTTTGGTGGATTAAGAAAAAAGCTTACAACATGCACAAGCCAAACTATTAAGCATTCTATGTGTTATCAAGTTTTATAAGTAGGACTGCACAATTATTCGTAGTGCAATTTTTGTTTCAACAGTAAATAATTTGTAATTGTACAATAATGACATACCGACAAAAAGAAAACATTTAATTTAATCTAGGATGTCCTCTGTAGTTGAAAATAATCGACATGTTGATATTAGATGCCAAAAGTACCGTAAAATTATTTTGTTCCTCAATTCATTCATTAATAATTGTGATTTATAACTGTGGTCACAAAATTTAGCAAAATAACATGGATTATCATTTTACCCAGAATCCCTCAGCCCTATTATTAAGTAAATTCAGGATTTTGAGTGTAGACATGGTGGTTTGAAGCAGGCTGTACATACCCATATCCGGGGCCTTCTCCCCCCAGTCCCCAGACAGCGTTTTGGGTTTGGTGGGTAACAACGGCTCAAAGTCGGACTTTGGTCGCAAGGAAGGCAACTCTCCATTGTGCCTGCAGTAGAGAAGGAAAAATGGGAGTGAACGGGAAAGGAGGCAGACATTTATGAATGGTATCTCAATATATTGTGGTTCTATGATAAAATATTATCCGCTTCCAGATGGAAAAACCACAAGAAACAGCCGCTTTGTGCAGTGCAAAGACCACAGCTCATTACTGATGAATAAAAAGAGCTGAATACTTTTCTCTCCTCTTAATTCATAGTATTCCCATGAGGTCTCATGCATTTTCTTCCAATATGGTGCTTTACCACATACACACAGCTCATTACTCACTGTGGCTGTCATTTGATTATAATCACCTGTTAATTCATTACAATCACCTGTTATGGCTGTGTGGTGATGTAACAGAATACTATGAATAGCGTGTCATTTATGGAGACCATTGTCGTTTTAGTGCATAGCTTGATTCACCTTCCTTTACGAGTGGCCATTACCATAAATACACAACAGATAGCACTTATCCTGGTGCTGTATAGAAAGAAAATAATTGAGGTTTTGTTATTTTGGAACATCAGTGGTGTGCAGATGAAAACAGACGGATGGCAGGACTATACGGTAATGTGCAATGGAGAAATGTACCGATGGATAGATAGACTGACAGACTGCATGGATGAACGGACAGGTGGTTCCTCTCTATTCAGACTCAAATCGCTGAATAGATGAAGCGAAGGATTGAGAGATGAACAGACAGAGAGACACTGGGACAGACTTACTTGGCGAGGTTTGGCGAGGGAGCGAGAGGCTTGTCGGGCCTCTTCGGTGGGATGCTTCCCGCTCTGCTCTTCCCAGGAGGCGGGACAGGCTTCTTGGGCGGGACCACCGGGGCTGCAGGCTTGGATGGTTTGTGATCTGGCATGGATTTGTCAACTGGAGCAGACAAAAGAGAGAGAGAGAGGTGAGGAAAGAGACAGAAAGAGGGCAGATATGGAGACAGAAAGGAGGGGTGAAGAGAAGAAAAGAAAGAAAATTGGGGGCAAAGATGAAGAAAAAGAAGGGGGAGAGAGAAAAACAGAGAGAGGGAAAGAAAAAGAAAGAGTTGGAGGAGGGGAGATGGACAAAAAGAGTAAGTGAAAGAGAAAGTTGAAAGAAAGAGAAAGAAATGGCAGAGAGGAGAGAAAGAAAGCAAGGACAGAAAATACCATATTAGGCAAATCTAAGGACATTACATTGCTGGAATGTATAGATGCTTTTCACCTATTTTTTCGATGTGTGTGTCTTTCCGTTGATCTTGATTCTCAGTAAGCCATTTTAAAGTGACACAAGTTCTTATCCAATCCATTACCAAACCATCTTGACTCACACACAGTCTCTAGCTGTGCGTTCAGACTGTGAGCAACACGATCAAGATGTCACCGAAAGTCCATTCATTTCCTATAGAGATGAGTGACCATGGAAACTCGTCCAGTGTGTTGATGGTTAATACGTTTGTTGGTCACAGCTGAACTTTTCACGGTTATCATCAGTCAACAGCTAATCCGATTTGCATGCTTCCTTCTTTCCCTACTGATGTGATTTTGTTCTATGAACAATAGTTGTGCTAGATGGGTGAGCTTCCCAGTTGTCAACTTTTTTTTTTTTTAAACTGCAGGAATAAACATCTCAACCTCCGAATGGTTGTAGCCATCATTGAGGTTGCTAAGACATTTTATTGAGTTTTTTTGTTTATTTTCGATTAATGCTTCCTAATTAGTGTTTGCAAGCAATGTTAACTTGATAACACAATATAACATTATGAAAGGCAATATCAGAGCAGCAAAAATACTAGATTTGCTTGTTCAAACTTTGTAGCACAAGCCCACTACACAGATGCAATGGGAGCCTCTCGTACCGCCAACAATCAATCAGAATAGAGCAACCCATCAATCAATTTGCTCACAGTGCAAACGCCCTGTAGCTGGATAATTTCTCTGGACATAAGGATTATGTTAATCTACAGAGAATTTATTCATGATAAAATACATCAATGTGTTTTAGTCGCACTTGTGCAACTTCCTGTATATACAAAACACAGAACTGGGCTTAAAATGCACTGAAGCTAATTAGACCTTTTTCCACATCAAAGCAACAGTGTGATATATTCATCCCTGCTAATCTGCTGCTCCCTTCACACTGTACATAAATAAGCCCCGTGGGACACAGAGAAAAGGTCAACATGCCCCTCAGGACTTCCTAAGACAGGGTTGGAGAGAAGGAAGGAAACAAGGAAACAAGAATGGGGCGGAAATAAGATGAAAAAACATAAAAGAGAACAGACAGTAGAATAAAGATAAAAAGAGAAAGGGAGAGAGACGGCGAGAGGGGTGGAGACAACTAACTGGATTTATCAACACTAACTGCTAATGTGAAGATTTTCACACAAAAAGATGTGGGTGGGTGTGAGAGAGAGAGAGAGAAAGAGATGGAGAAAGAGTGTGTGTGGACACATGCATCTGTGCTCTGCGGCTGTGTGCAGCACCTCACACTGAATCAGTACTGGTTTAGTGTGTTGGAAAAGGTCAATCCTGAGATATGCAAGAAACCTCAACGGTGGAGATGACTTTTTTCTGCTTTATTTTTCCAATGGGGGAAAAAAAGAGTTACGTAAGCCTGTACTTAAATGAGACTGTCACTATTCATCACTGGTGACGAGTGAGAGTCACTCGAAGAATCCAGAAAAAAAAATCACACATCGGCCTGACTTAGCCAACAAATCAAAAATTATTTTGATGGTTTTAGTACAGAACCCCATTATTGACTAAAACTCTCCTTGTTAGACCCATTCCATATGAATCTTGATGCGTGGTTAGAGAATCAATAAATCGTTGAGCAGGGAAACGATTTAATACGACTGCATTAATTTTTGATTTATCTGTTATACTGATCAATGTATGATTTAATTTAGTTTACTTGTTATGGTGTCCTTATTTTGACTTTGGTTGGGGACTCTTGGTGATAAAAAAAAAAACAAAAAAAAAATCACATTATCCAGTTATGAAACAGAAAATTGTTTCATATTGCTCTGGAGTTTGTTCAACATAAATTAACTTCTTGATGTCCCCGGCATTTTATATTCTTTAAGCAATGGGAAAAATTTAACCCACTGCTAAAAAATTATAACACAACCAAACCAAAAAGAAGACAGAAAACAAGAAAACAAGGTATTTAGTCCTCATAGTATAAACCATCCAAGCAGAGACACTGTGGAAGTGACAGTGCTTCTGTAAATTAGAAAGAATAAAGATGATATACGAATAAAATGGTTGACATTGCATTGTAATGTTTGGTTTGCTGTAAACTCAAATGTATCACTCACCAAGTGTATGTGTGTATGAAAAGGCTGAGAATAATTATCATGAGAAAACAGACACATGCAAACATTATATATGATTACATATTAATGTTTTTGCACATCATATTCTCATAGGTTTATCTTAATTATTTCTGTTATTGTTTTATTGGATATAAATCACTTTATAATACTGCTTTAAAAAGTTCTATACAGCCTAACTCAAGCTTCTTATTTATTTCATCGCACAAGACGTCAACTCTCACACACATAAGTAGGTCAGAGAAGCTTGCAACGTGCATCAGATGAGGCACATACACACACATTGCACACACAATGCACAGGCAAGTATTTACAGACCCATACACACACACACACACACACACACACACACACACACACACCTCACTGACAACTCTGCAGCGATGGTGCAACCCTGCACTTACCACAGATGAAATGACAGAGCTTGCCTGAATGTTTGATGTGATTACATACTGAAATAAATTGCCTCTTACATCTGTGTAATCACAGAACAGCCACCACAGAAGTGACTTGTTTGTTAAATAAGAGTGAAGGAGAGGGAAAAGAAGTTGTGTGTGTGTGTGTGTACACTTTGTGCTTCTGTGTGAGCGAGAACAAGAGCGAAAGACAACGAACAGAACAGAAACACAAAGATAAACGTTGGCCTTATGCACCTTTTTTTTTATTCTGACCATTGTGCAAACTCCATCTCAGCAGAAGATGCTTTCCTATGCTTTCTCTCAGAATGCCATTCATCGAGCACTTAGCAACCTTTTCAGGTATTTCACCCACACTGAGTAGAATCACCAAATTATCGTCTAAACTTACTTTTGCAGGCAGGTTGACTCAAGCCCAACCACAGGAGAAGTCTGGTGATTGGTTATTATTACCTCGGGACCCCAAGAATTTTATCCCATCAATTATTACCCTGGTAATAATTCCATCTGAAAGTACCTACTGTATTTTGAGTTAACTTTTATGTCTATTAATCCCCCCCAGATTGACAAGCAGTGTTTCACATTATTACTGACATCTCAATTACAAGGGCCATATACTTTCAAACAGGGAAGTGATGTTGTGTAACACAGTCACACAGGCATGGCCCTGGATTACTTATCACTGTCCCCCAGTCGGTTATTTTACCATGCGGATGGTTGACTCACTGAATTTACCGATGTGCATGAGAAAAATCAAGTAACTGACCTCAACTAGAAATACCAATACCAGAGACGGCTTAAGGGACTCAATCTTATTCGCAGAAACAGTCTAGGGGATTTACAGGGAGGGAATGAAATAGGAATAAAATGCCTTGCTCATGGACAGATCAACCTTGGTTGTTGAGTGAGAGGTTCTAGTTCACTTTTCCTTCCCTAGCCTTTGAACGTGAATTTAAACCAGCAACCTTCCAATCATAAGCTTGCTTTCCTTCAACTATTAGGCCGTAGCCTGCAGTGGCGGACGGAGTGGATTTGAATGTCTAGAGAGATACTTTCCCACTTTTCTAAGCATCTGGTGCTGGAGATGAAAAGGAGTTTCAGAAGATGGATGGAGAATATGGGCTGTTATTTTGTTTCTTTCCCCCAGAAAATCTTACACAGACACCCACCTTTCTCAGTGGTGCTGAGCAATAATACAAAATTTAATTTTCAAAGAAGGGCCGCGCACAAACACCGTTTCAACCTGAAGTTTTGTTCTTGTGAAGCAGTGATAATCAATTAATTTGGGTTCTCTGTACTCTAATCTTAAATTGGGACAACAGTATACCCCCCAGAATTCACATTAAAGGGTTTCTGCTCTCAAAGAAGCATACCCAAAGTCATTGACTATGCAAAAATAATTAGTTTATTGGCAAAAAGCAAGAACACAAATGTTTCAGCATTCAAGCTAACAGCAGTGGCACTTGAATGTGAATCTAACTTTGAAAGTGATTTTGGGATGGGATCAGAGAGCAAAGGCAGCAAGGATGAAAAAATGGAGAGGAAGATAAGGAGGGAGGGGGAAAGTAGAGAAGGAATTGATAGGATTGATAGAAATGAATGAGGGAATGAGGAAAAGGGGCAGTAAGGGATGGAGAGAAGGACTGAGGGAGGGAGGGATGAAGTAAAGGAAAAGAGATGGACCCCACTGAGCAAGCTAAGACTCTAGCTAGACATCTAATAAACTTTCACTTTTCAACCCCATTTAAACTTAATTTAGCCTAGACGGCTATGGGCCATTTAGACGTGTTTTAAACGTCTAATCAATGTAAAATTGCTCAGTGGGACGCTAGAAAGATGGAGAAAGCGAGGAGCAAAGAAAGAGCGGTAACCTGGAAAGAGTGGGGGGGAAAGCAAAGAGGAAAGCTAGAAAGAAGGTGAGGAAATGGGACGATGAGATGACACAGGGAGCATAGAGTTGGAAAGGAGAGGGCTTTTTTTGGGGGGGGGGTGGTGAGAGAGATGGAGATGGACAGTCCTACCTTTGTCCTCAGACCTGGTGTGCTGAGGTTTCTTGTCGGCACTGGGAACCTCTGGCTTGAGAGCTGAGAAACGAAACATGGTCCACAGTAAGTCTGAGGGGTTACTAGACACGTCTCTGTCTGACCTCACTGATTCAAGTATGAACAGTCTATAAGTAGGAACACACACACACACACACACACACACACACACACACACACCTCTATTTCGCACTGACAGACAGACATATACATAGACAGGAAGACAAACATACACACAGGCATAAACACACACACAAACACACACTCTGACACGCACACACCACACGGCAACACAAAATAGTGGGCGGAAGATGTGAAGGCGAATCTGTGTAGTGCGCTACTTCCTCTGCAGACATGAAAAAAAAAAAAGTGCTAAATCTTTGCAGAATTTTGCAAACTGTGGATGTTGGCAGCTCTTAGCCAACAGCAAACAAACACTGAACCACCGTCAAAAGAAACAATGCAGCTTTTGAGTTTTTGCAGGTCTGGTCAAATTATAAAGACGAGAACAGAGAACTTTATCAGGATCCACCATGAGTATCTGTAACAGTGTTTTCCTTGGCATTTTCCAACAAGAAGAAAATAAACAAAAGAAGACATCTGAACACAAACAGACAGGAGCATAAGCAAGGACAAGCACAAAGCTGGAGCAGGGGCATTAGTATGGACATATTCACTGAAAAATATACCAGTGTCTGAATTAGTGTCCGTGAAATAGATTGATAACGCAATGGTAAAAAAATAGCTAAATACTTGATATTTTGGTGCAATTCATATATGGTTTGCAGGCAGGGTTTGAAAGAACAGGTACAGCTTCGGTATGGTTCCACGGTATTTGTGGTTCCACGGTACATTTGTGGTTTTGCAAGCTTCAGCTCGCTGACTAAAAACCGATTTCAAAACACGTTGTAAAAGTACACATATCAGCCATAATCCATCGCAGACGGGGTTGTGAATTGTAATCAAAAAGTTCTACCTTTTGGGTGATAAGATATCTCTTTCAAATGGTATAAATGTATACAAGAGGATTGCGAGATTGGAGAGTTGAACTTGTAGTTGGCGTGTGACAATCCATATATAGATATGATTTGTAGAAAGTGATTTTCTGCTGTAAGCCAGGAGGAAGTTTGCACAGGAACAGGAGTGAAGTGTCTGCCGTCTGACTGACCTGAATTTGCCTCGATGCCATGGCAACAGCAAATAACAAATCACGTCTACATAGTTTGCTGCAGCATAAATTCATTCAAGAATAAGTGTGATCTCATTAGAAAACAGGACATATGAAACAGGCATTCAGTGAAAATTAGTGAGCCTTATAAATGCTTTCCTGGTGAACTCAGAACCCGGGTTTAATAAAGAAGCTGGAACGTATATATGCCTGTATTTTGGAATTATAAAGAAATCTATTCCTTCTGGGAGAAAATACACTGGGCTGCTCGAGAAATTCTTTTGGTCAACTTTGAAATGTCCCCTGCTTTGTACGTCCTTAACGCTTCTGTTAGTTCTGTCTTCAACTCTGAGAAAGAAACTGTATTTGTCACTATTGCATGAAGAACAAGAAATGTATTTTGTCTCAATGGGTTTCAAATACTAGTCCAGGTCTTAAGATGTGGATCCAGCAAATCACAGAGTTTCTGCCCTTGGAAAAAAAAACGTATGATCGCCTCTGTAAAAGTGATGCATTCTCTCTGATATGGTCTCCCCTGATAAAGTTTACTGAGAGAAGACAACCACCTCCGCTTTAAGGGTAAACGATGGACCCACTAATGCCCTTTGACTTCCATTTGATGAGACACATGTTAACTGTTCTCTCTAAACTCTATTAAGAATTCCAGATACATATCTGTACATAAGAGGTCTGCTGTGGTCTTTTTTTTTTCGTATGTTAATGTGACGGGCCTATATGTTTGTCTGGAAAGGTTTTCTTCTTTTCTTTTTTTTTTCTTCTTTCTTGTTTTTTTTTTTTTTTTGTCGCACATGTTAATTCTTCTGAGAAAAAAAAATATACATTACAAAAAAGAACCCGGGTCTTTCATTACAAGACTCATCAACTGGTCCACTATTCTCACACTTCCCTCTGAGGTGACTGTGTTTAATGAGGTGGAGTGGAGATACTGTGTGTGTGTGTGTGCGTGTGTGTGAGGGTGTCAGGGGGTTATGAGACTTCCTTACCTATGCTTTTTGATGGTGGTGGCGGCTTCTTCGGTCTCTGAGAGGGAGAGAGAGAGAGACAAATTAGGTCAGGCTGACATTAAAGTGGACGATGACTCATTGAGATGCATTGACATTCATTAACTCAAATGCCAAAACACCATCATAGTGGCAAGGAGAGTTTTCACAAGCCAAGGAAAATCTAATAAAATACGTCCAGGCTGGAATTCACAAACCTGTTCTTGTGGTAGGAGTACTGCGAGGGGAAATAAGTTAATTAGCCTCTTGTAGGAAAACAACTATCTAAACCCAGCAGCATAGCATAGTGGCTTCAGTAGCATAGTGGTTTCCAACTAGTAACTAGGAACTAGCATCGTTCCCTCCATCCTTCCCATCTACCCGCCTACTTTACAATTCTTACGAAATGATTTTAAGTGCATCATAGTTTTATTCCATGAATGACTGAAGTGAGTGAAACTACGTCGACTTTAAAAACTCCACCTTTCTGCACTTTTCTTATTCTATTTTTTTTTTTTAACCTTCTCTTTGTTCTGCTGCTGTACTGTACGTTGCTGCTGTGAAACCCGAATTTCCCCTAGGGGATCAATAAAGTGCATCTTATCTTATCTCAGAAGCACCGAAAAACTGAGCTTTCAACTTCAAACCTCAGTTGCGTTCCCTTTCATTGTATAAATGCTTGTAAATGGAAAGTAACAGAACCTGGCACACTGTCACACATACCAACTGCCACCAGAGGTGCACTCATAATCCTATACGGTACTGTCATATATTGATTGGTTCATTATATTCCTCAGTGAAGCTGCGTTGACTGTAGCAGCGCGGAAGCTAAGAAACGAGATTTGGCCGATTCCCCTTTAAAGCAAACAAGGGGACTGACTCAGGCTGTATTATGTGATTCTGGGAAAAGGTGCTTCTGCACTGGCATACAGACAAACCCTTGTTTACCACACTGTAAGGACACCAATCAATGGAGATGAAGCAGACTATTGACTTTGGTATTCTCTTTCTTTTTGTTATTCTCTCTCCTGCACACATAGTTGGGTGTTTTGTTGCAATTTGGGGTGTGTCAATTGGCTCACAGCATAAGACTGGTGATTTTCCGTACTATTTTCTAGGTGAACCGTTGTCAGGTGTAATCGACCTTACTCATGTTTGAAGTGCTCCCACAAGTGCATTAGCTTTATGGCAAAGCTTGTATATCGTGTGGCTTTTAGCGCTTTTCCTTCTCCATCTGGACTAGTGTGCAAGTAGTTTCTGAAAATGCTACTTTTTCACATCATCATCATCATCATCATCGTAATCCCTTTCCATGGCAAATGGAGTCAGAGAACCTGCATCTTGAACAATCAGCAGTGATGGGGTGACAACCAACCACAACCATAAAATATGCAAGCCATTTACAATCCAATCACATTATGTAAACATACCGTCTGTGAATACACGCTGATCAAAATACACTTTGGTGCCTACATGGACAGTTGAATGTCATCCTGCCACAGGGGCAATTTTCTGTTTTGTGCACTCACACAATCACACCCACACAAAAAAACACTTTCAATTATTTCTTATCGAATGTGGAAAAATGTATACAGACAGTGCTCACTATTCTCAGCTTAGCTATAAGTACCACTGCTTCAATACCTGATTTTTATAACCATTAAATAGCATAACACATAATTCAATGGCAATGAAATTACAGTTCGCTTATCATTTTGAATGTGCAACTACACATAATGGTTGTGCTATCTACCAAATTGGGCAAATAACCACCGATTAAATGAGAATTGGTCTCATCTCTGTCTTGGACATCTTTCAGGAAGAGAGAGACAAGGAGAAAGACAGAGGGAAAGCCAAGCAATCTGTGGGAACTTGAGTGTGTGTGCGTGCGTGCGTGCGTGCATGTGTACGTGTGTGTGTGTGTGTGTGTGTGTGTGTGTGTGTGTGTGTATACACGTGAGGGAGAAGAAAGTAAATTATTGATGGCTGCAGTATTCTGAGCATGTCAGCTCCTTCCCCTCTCCTCTCCTCTCCTCCCACTCCTTCTGTCTCTGAACATTTGACCAGTGTTTATCAACCTGCCTGCCACATGAGTTCAGCTCATCTTGTTCCTACAGGGCAAAAAGAGACACAGCGGTTGTTTGTTGGCATAATGAGGTGAGCCAGTGGTAATCAGCGGCTCACGCCTGAGCCCAAGCTTCAGACCTTAAGGCTTTCCCGCCGCTCACACTACGGGCTTCTTGCTTATTTTTACCTCCTGGACTTTTTCTGAGCTACGGGAGGCTTGGGGCACATTTTAGGGGATGGACGGGATTTAATAGTAAGAATCATCTGCTAAGCTGTGCATTAAAACAAACATTCAAAGTACAGTGTCTTTGCCTTTGCTCTTAATACATGTTTTAGTGTAGGTGAGATTAAGAGCAAAGTATTCAATGACAACTTCTTTTCACTTCAAAGTGCTTGTGTAAGTTGATGGAGGCTTGCATTAGAGGCTCAAAGCAACAGTTTCACGTTAAAAAAGAAATGCGCCATTTGGCTAATTACCGTTGAATTCCTAAATTCCAGTAGCCTGTATCACTGCACTCACTGTGTGTGTGTGTGTGTGTGTGTGTGTGTGTGTGTGTGTGTGTGTGTGTGTGTGTGTGTGTGTGTGTGCTGTCTACAGTCAACGGAAGGTCAGGACTGAGCACAGGAGGTAGTGTGTGCTATACTCTAAGTGGGCATATAAGAGGAGGAGTGGGCATATAACCAGAAGGTCTCCCAGATCAGCTGGGAGAGGGACATAAATGAGTAAACCTCTCTCAATAAATACTGCCAAGGTGCCCTTAAAGTCCCCATGAAATGAACTCCCATTACTTTTACTTCCTGGAAAACAGAGCATCTTTAATGTTGACCTCATGCTGCACCAGTAGGCGTAAATTTCTACCCAATAAAACCAACAGACTCTTTAACAATCCCACCCCTCCCGTCGAATAAATCTGCCTTTCTCTCCCTGACTGATATTCCATTGGTTTAGACTTTTGAATGATTCCTGGATGCATCAAATCCAGGAAGAAAATATGGCATTTCATGGGGTCTTTAAGAAAGGCACTAAACCCCGTAAATGCCCAAATACTCCAGTGCAGCTGCTCAGTGAGCAACAGTAGAAGGCTGCTGTATCTCCTAGCTGCTACGATCCTCTCCTGACAGCTGATATGTGGTGGCACTCTGCTGCAAATGAGCTCACACTTCCATTTCCAAATTTCATACTTTTTCCAGACATTAATTTCTTTGACACAACTTGAATATACCGATTGGTGTTCAATATGATGTGTGCTGAGAGTGGCAGGGCAATATGAGGGTCAACTAGGCCATAATTCTCCACAACAAAAATCATAATATGTGAAATATAAGTGGGTATTTTCCATTCTTTCCCACACTATTTGTGCAATTCTCAAAACCTTGAAATTATGAAATTCATTTACTACACTATCCAGACAGGTGGGAACACTGTGAGCTGTCCTGTATCGGTCAACAACATTCTGGTTCTTGAGGAGTTGACTTGGGTAAGCTATCCTTCATCAGTCTAACTGCTTTTAAAGTGTGTTATCAGCATGCTGTGGAGCGAATACATTGTAATTCTGACACATCAGTAGCACAGATGACTTACCTCTTCTGAATCCTGCTTGGGAGATGATTTCACCGACCCTCTTGACGTGGGAGCCTGTAACATGAAAGGATACATAATATATTTATAATGTAGCATTTGGGAGAAACATCTCACCTTCTTTACTAATGAGAGACCTCAAAAGCCTTTTTTTACGCTCCTCACACGCACATGGAGGGAAGAAGGGGTTGGGAACTAATCAAACTCAGTCTTAATATAAATCAGACCCAGATCACTTACACTGTCAGCTCGCCACACTGCTTATATGACCTGGAAACCCATTACAAAGCTGAAGCAATGATCATCAAAGACTCCCAGATAGAATACTTATTGATTGAAGCTCTTTAACCAAAAAGGGACATGGCTGACTATCAAGAAGCCTTATTACCGACATGGAAAGGCTTCACAATAGATCAAATAGGGTTGTTGCATTTGTAATATAGAAAATTTAAGCAATGCTTATTAGCCCATAGTAATAATTGGGTGAATTCCTCGAAGGTGTGCCATATGTCTGGAACATACATGAAACATAGAGTATATATACACTACCAGTCAAACGTTTGGACACACCTGATTGAATGTACAATGTTTTTCACATCATTAAGACTTAACCAGCCTAATGTGACTCTGTACAATGTACAATGTTTTTCATTATCTTAATGCCATTTTGATCTAAAGGCTTATGCTTAAATGCTTGAAATTTGTTTTTTTTTAGACAAATATAAATAGTGAAGTTCATCTTATGCATGAATTTCTTTCCAAAGCCTTTGCCTTTCCATCAAGGCAAAGGGCGGCTACTTTAAATAATCTAAAATATAAGATAGTTTTGATTTGTTTAGCACTTTTTTTTCATGTCTTTACTATTATTCTAAAATGTGGAAAATAGTAAAAATAAAGAAAAATGTGGTGTGTCCAAACTTTTGACTGGTAGTGTAAACAAAATGTGAAAGAGCAAGTCACTGCAGGAAAGTGGCCCTAAGTATTCATTCCACAGCCAGTACAGTGTGTGAGAGGAATGGATTCACGGTTGTCTCTTGATTTTTGTTTTACGGCTCCAGCTTGGCTCAGGCTTATCCCGCTCCGCTAAGATATTTTAGTGGAAAGACAAATCCACTCTAGGCTCCCTACACATTTTCCATTTCACAATTCCATACTTTTTCCAGACCTTGTAGGCAGGTCACAGACAGGTTTGGAGGGGAAAAAAAAAACAAAAAAAAAACAAAAAAACGGAAAGCTCTCTGAGAAACACACACCCTAAAGCTCACCCCCGTCTCCCCCGCCTCTGCTGCCCCTCCCTCATACATACACAGGCAAATAATAATTTTAAAAAGCAAATAACGGAGCAATGCCACTATTAATATTGCTGAGATTTTGATATATTAACATACTCAATATGGGGATTACATTTGCTCAATTAAAAAAAACTGGCAATCTCAAAATCCATCCTACTTCTTTAACTTCTTTAACTTCTTGACACGATTTAAAAGTTTTGGTCACCTGTCCACTCGGCCATATCACTCCATCAATGCAGATAATTATTCATAAGAACAAATATCAAAACATGTGAAATGACAGTGGTTCTACAAGTAAATAAACTGTGCAGTCATACGTGTAAACAGGGCTGAACACTGAAGTTTTATTCCCTACTTTTCCAGACTTTTTGTGCAATTCAAAACCTTTTCAGTGCCCCGACTCACAAAAAGACACAAAAAGCTATGACAAACACAGTACATTTCCACATGCACAAAATATAATTACTCATAATCTGAAGATAATGTTCATTTTATTAATTTCTCTGATCTCACCTCTTTCTCTGCTTCGGAAATCATGGTTACAAAGTTGTCGGGGAAGACGCCCTCTTTGCCGCCGTTCTCCCCTCGCCACCAGCCTGGCTCGCCTGTGTCCTGTTACAGAACCAGCAGAACGGGGGGTGAAGAGTAGAAGTGGTTTCATGGCCTTTGCTTCCCTCACTCCGTCTCCTTCAGTCTCAATAAATTATATATTATTATTATTATGAAATTTTGTAGTATGAAGAAGAATCACAAGAACAGAAATATAATAAAATCTCACAGCAATAATAATTGCTCATTTCTACTAATTTGACTTTAAAAAAGCCGCTTCCAAGGTACTGAACGACTCTCTCTTCTGTACAAGGGAGGAAGAGATAAAGTGAAAAGATGGATACTGAAAGGGGCTCAGCAGAACAAAACAAAATAAAATAAACTGGACAGAGTACACCTGCATCCATTTCTAAATCCAACTTAACAATGAAAACAAATATTTTCTACTAAACCAAATAGCACAAAGGTTCATTAAATCCATTCAAATCATCCACACTGAAGCATGATATTTGACCATTTCACAGGCACTTCTCTCAAGTCTCCACTAGATGGCATTAGATTTCTAAAATGTCTTGGTAGTGAAATCGGAGCCGTCATGATTATGTGTCACCGTCTGCCTGTTATTAAATAACAAACCGTGAGTCAGGCTCATCATACCTCGACAACATCTCAGTGGCAGCTGAGCCGAGCCAGCCGAGCCTGTCTGGCGCGATGTGTTGGCTGGACGCCCGGTGACGGCAATAATCGTTTACTCCTGAGTGTGAGAGTCTACAAGGAGGACCGGGGGCCAATTCTCTGGATTAAGTCAGTGAACTGAGAAGGCTAAGTGAGTCTAAGACACTGTTTTTCAAAACCTGGCTTGGGACCAAAAGATGTCTTGACCACTGGACGAGTTATCATTCTCTTTGTTTATTAACTATTCATGTCTTTAAATTACTGATGAATAAATGTTTGCAGGACGGAAGGCAGAAGTGCGACACAGAGGTGCTTAACTACTTCTTTAGTTGCTACAGCACGTTGACAGTTACAATTACTGAGGCTGAATTGTAGAGGAGGCACAATCATGTCTTAAAAACAGAGGAGAGAAGCAACAAAAAAAACAGCCCTCCTCTCTTACTTACACTACAAACACACCATGTATTTGTAAATGCCTCACCAAGAAAGAAATAGAGCGAGGTGAGGTTGCCCACTTTAAGGCTAATTCACATCATTAAGACTTAACCAGCCTAATGTGACTCTGGGGGGGGATGGTCCTATCAACAACATGGGCTGGAGAACACAGATCAGCATATAGAGATCTGAGAGAGATCTATCTCTCGCTCAGGGTAAAAATAACCTGTGTCCACCTGCAGAGACGCATAAAGGCAGAGAGGGAAATGAACACATTTGGCGATCTCAGTGGATCACTTCCTTTCTTTGAGAGGTAAATACGTGTCTGCACAGATTGGTGTGCTGCCTTCCCTAAACACGTATGACTTTGAGTAAAAAAGCAAGGGGCTCAGTTCCTCTCTGTCTGCAGAAACCACATGAAGAGCGTCTCAAGTCCAAAACAAGACAAATGCTGGAAAAGTGCCACCTACTGTTGCAGAAAATAATTGCTGGCATCACAGGTGTAATGGTGTATTTACTTTAGTAGGTATCTTTACAACTTTGATAACAAACAGTAGCAGTTTTAAGGGAGGAATTATCTTTGTTTTGTCTTTTGTTTACATTTTACACTTCATTATGTGTAGCGTTTTAGAATGACGCCGTCCATATGATCCCAACACATATCTCCTGGTCCCCTTACATGGGGGAATTTTGGTTAGTTTTGGGGAATTTTGGTTAGTTCAGCTCCTGGTTTTCAATGTGCTTTCTTTCTGTTCTGTGGCTTTGATGTTCAGTTCAGAGTTCGAAAAAAAGGAGGGAAGTCCCCATTACCAAATGAATTCCCGCTGATGAAGGCTTAGTGCTGAAATGTGTTTGTTTCTTTGTCTGCTGCTGTGCGTTATAATAAACATTTGTAATTCATTTGGTAGTGCAGACTTCCATCCTTTTTTGAATCTGTAGCCTGAAGGCATCAAAAACAGTTTGGAGTTGAGTGAGCAATTGTTTCACAGCAAAAACAATAGTAACTGAACTTTTGCACTGTTGTCAAAGAAGCCCAATTGTTTTGTGTTGTCATTGATTCGACCACATTCAGCGTATAAACAAGTGGGAGCTCACCTTGCTCAGGATATGGATGACATCACCCTCTCTCAGGCTCAGCTCGTCCTCGTTCGTGGCCTCAAAAGTAAAGGTGACCTTACAGTACTCTTTTGCTGAGGAAACGGGAACAGTGGAGTTTCAACAGAGGCACAGTGCGCAATGTTTTCAAACGAAAAAGAAAAGCAGAGAAGGAAGCAGCATAAGAGCATAATGGATGTACATGTATACACTTTGCATGCCAGATAAGCACAAACACACCTACACACACAAACACACACAAGCCTAAAATCCACATTCTCCTTAAAGCTGTGTTACACAATTTTGTGTAAAATGTCAAAAAGCTTCTCACATGTAGCACTGAATAAATTAAGTGGGGGGGAAAGGGAAACGGAATCCCTAGAATACTGTTTGAAGCTAGAAAGTAAATGTTAAGATATGTGGATCCTCATTCTCCAACCACATGTACAACACAAGGTTTACCATTCATTCAAATTGTCATTTTTTGAACATTTGATGAGATTTGAAATTAGTTTTACGTATTTCCAAATTATTTTTCTTCATACCAACTACACAGTGGAGCTTTAACTAATGTAGCAGATGCATTTTTTAATTACATTTTGCCATCACATGCACATACTTGGAGGGATACTTGACATTTTGAATTTTAGTTCATTAAGTTCCTAACGATGGCTAGTGGTGTCCCTTGACTTCAAATAATGCAAACAAGCCAATATTAGAAGCAACCAGGATAAACTGAGAAGCTTTTTAACCTTTTAAGTATCTGGTGACAAAATAACCAAGTAACACTCAACATGTCAAGGTATCCCTTTAAGTGCCTTTACTGTCCTTTACCTTTCGATTTGCTGTCTCCGTCTGTTCTCTGGGAGTCTGTCGTGTTGGAATGGGCGGGCTTTGGAGCGGATGGTAATGATGGGATTGGCTAAAATGAAGCAAACCACACAGATGGAAATGATTTATTGGACATGATCGGATGCGCGGCGTAATGTGGAGGCAACTTGTGTCTGAACCGAATGGGTTGAGCGATCTGACCGTGACTCCATGTGAATGCCTTCATGTCATTGGCCGGTTGAGAATGATGCTGTTAATAATGTGGTTAGTTGGTATGGTGCCAAAATCATCAAAGCAGGGATGGAAGGGGGGCATGAAAACACAGATATTACTGAAAGATAGCAAACAGTGAAACACAACAGGTTTGCGGTGTTTTACCTTTTCTGCTGCATAAGGAATGTCTTATGTTAGAACTTGTAAGTGATGATGAGTATTTGAGTCACAAGCAAGCCGACAGACAGCATGGCACTAAAAAGGATGAAACTGAAAGGAATACTGAGAGATTTCCTTTTTTGGTTTTAAATATGTATTGGCCAGGTACTTTGCGGTACTGCCACCAGACCTGTATCAAACAGTAACAGCAATTAATTCTTAAGTGTTTGTTTTAACTTGCTTAAAGTACCAGATGGGTGTAGTTTTACCCTTAGCATAACACAGTGAGTGCCAGAAAGTTTAGACAATCACAAGAAAGCATCTGAAAGACATTTTAGTATCGACTTTTGCTGTGAGTGACAATTTGACACCATCTGAATTTCCCTGATGTAAACCCCACCCATTGCAAATAAAAATTTTCCAGATCCGATTTACAAGTCTGTTAACTCATTAAAACGACATTATCATTGCTCATTGAAACTAATGCATTTCACTGGCTCCTATCTCTCATCAGCTTGCAGCTAGCCGTATCCATTGACTTCAGTAAGAAACGCAGGCCACAGTAATAGCTACTTTTCCAATAATGTGAAAAACCCGGCCAAAAAGGGTGAAAATTGAAAATGTCACAGCATCCCTTTGATTTCACTGGCAAGTCGCTGTGTCTTTGATACTGCTACAGGGAGAGAGGAGAGCAGCGAGTGGATTATGTGGGTTAGCCGAGGGCAAGATGAAGGTATCCTATGCTGTGAAGAGGAGAGGTGAGAGACTGCCAGTACAAGGCCATGCGACATGTGGCGGTATGTGAGGAGTGGAGGAGAGTGAAGGGAGCTGTGTTAGGGGTGAAAGAGGGAGAGAGTGAGGCTGTCGTGAAGAAGAGAGAAAGGGAAAAGAGGGGAGAGTTTCAGAAGGGAGTTACATGCCAACTAATCAAGCAGCTAACCTATGTTATTATCTGTTATAGGTCACTATGTAAAATCAATATGCCATTGGCCTGAGCATGTCCTCCCTCGTGTCTTGTATGTCAACTTAAAATCAAACAAATAAAGAAATACAATAAGATTCAACAGTCAGCTCAATGCCCAATGTAAAATCAAGGCTTTTACATGTTTTCCATTTCAAAATTCTTATTTTTTCCACACCTTTGTTTCAGGACTAGATTAGAAAACAGGACATGGTCGGTCTTCAATATGCTGTACGCCAATAATGACAGGGAAATGTGACTGCAAAGGAGTTCATATTACTCTATAGCAGAAAATAAATAAAAACAAATAAAAAATGACATAAAAATGAGAAATGACAGTGGGTCTGCAAACATACCCACCGTTCCTTGAGGGATCAACAAAGTTCATCTTATCTTCTTGTGTAGTTATATGTGCACCATGACTGAACAACAACATTTTGCAAACTTTTTGGGGTAAATCCAAAGACCTGGACATCATGAAATTCATTTTCCACGCTATTCCACATCGGTGTAGGAGTCATACTGTATACGGTAAAACAGCTGGCTAGGACGATATTAGTCAAAAGGAAGCTCTGATCTAAAATTTCAGACTGAGATGATATTTCCAGTTGGAGTTATGTGAACAAAGACAAAATGTCTGTATTCACAACAAACAAAAAGTTCACATCAATCTGGATGTGCCAGTTTAGACAGTAAATAAGGGTGAACAGACCTCTGAAATCATATTAGGCAAATGTCAGACTGAGCAGGGAAACTGTCTCCACAAAAATAAGCTAGCTCTAAATATAAAAGGGTCACATGGTCTGAACGAGGAATAGCTGACTACTTGTACATGTAGGTAAGTAATGTTAATGGGACTATTTTCATCTTTTTGCAATTAAATTGACCTTGTCAGCACACCTCAACTAGACCAGAATAACATCACTGGCCCCAATCCAATGGAAATCCAAAGGGTTTTCTTGTCCATATAAAACAACTGAAAAATAAATGTTGAATGTTAACAAAAAAAAAAATCAGAATTGATCCATCCAAGACCAGAAATTTGTTGCACATGCCAAGAAACAAAAACAATGAAAACCCACTGTCCTGTTATGGATTTGTGATAATACAGAGCTGATGTGGCCCTGTAGCAAAACAACTCGTGGTTGTAACTCCTCTCATATGACTTTAAAATTCCCTAACAATAGATTTGATTTAGCACTTGATTTCAACTCCGAAGAAAATCATTTTGGTCAGTTTTAGAGTACTTCAGTTGTCATACTGAACACAGTACAATGAGGAATTTGTTTCTTTGCACATCTGTCTGTGAAAACATGTAGATGCGTGCATTTCAGCAGAGGTGTCAAAGTGCTAATGGCATCAGGAACTAACATCTTAACAACCAATATATTACTGCATAGAGTCCTAAGTTTGTACTTAAACAAGTGAAAAACTTAGAAGGGGTGAAGTCATTTCACTTTTGAACACAATTCAGATGGTTTCAAGAATGTTGTTGAAACAAATGATAATATCTTGAAACAGATGTCTTATTTTAAGATACTGCCATACTGTCCAATACCAAGGTACCTTTTCAGTACCAGTACTATGTGCAACATTACTCCACAGGGATTTTATGTAGACTGATTAGAGCACTACACTCTGTTCTGTTGATTCAAACTACCTGTAACCAACTAGGAGTTTTTTTCATCTCATATTTCTGCATGTTGTGCTCTTAAATTTCTATGTCACTTCTGCAAAACGTACAGAAAGGACAGAACATCATGCTTTTCATTTCTTGTGCTCCATGTTTTCCAAGCGCACAGTGTAACCACTCACTTTGTCCTTCTTCTCCTCTGTTTCGGGGCTGGGCAGCCGGACCCTCAGCTTGACCGACCCTTCTCTGAAAATGTCTCCGAAGCCGACCCCTCGGATCTTCTTGGGCTGGGCGATGACTCCGTTCCCTGGGGAGGAGTGAGGCGAGGTGGGGGTGACCGGGGCGTCCTTACCACTTCCGTCTGGGGAGCGGAGGTTAAAGGGCGAGAGAGAAGGTGACTAAAGGCAGTCTACACATCTTACTGTTTTCTTTCCTGCCGCACTACTGCTTAACTGCTGCTCCACTCCCATTTGTTTGGGAAATCCACATTCTGTTCTCTTTCTAGCCACCAGAAGGGGCTAAGATTGTGTTTGTGTAAAAACAAATCTGTATAACATTCAAATAAAGACTGAAAAGGAATTTAAAAGAACGTCTGCAGTGCTAGGACAGGACAGATTCAAAATGGGAGACTTGTAGTGTGGCTAGCGCTGCATAACATTCCCTCTCATTACACCCATCACATCTATATAACATTAGCTTACATCAACATAAACGTCCACACCCATGCATAGTTGCAGGCAAAGGCACAAAAAAAACACACGCACATTCAAATCAAACATGGCCCAACACACACACTCCTACAATATCAGACCTACAGCTGTTCATCCTCAAATGCGTGCACACACGCCACAAATAGCTGTTACACAAGCACTGTACCTCCTAGTCATATAAAAAGCAGACAAAAGGCTTGGAGAGATGCAGTCGCCAAACTAAATCCTTATCTAGCTAGCCTGCCTGTTGAGGCTTGTTCCACCTGAGCTGCAGTCAAACCTGAATAGCTCTATTACTAAACTTAGTCTTACTTATATTTCCTTCTGCAAAAGGAACAATGCAGAAACTATGTTGAAAAGCTTCTCACAAACAATACTCCAATATCTCAACCAGACAAAAAAAAAAAGACAAATGGAGAAGTGCAGAAAGTAATCAGTCTGACCTCTGAGCCAGTATTTTAAGCGGACCTTGCCTTCATGGTGATATTGGAGCCAAGCTGTCCAACTGTATCAAATTTTCTCCCACTTTCACTTCATAAAAATCATGAGTAGAAAACGTCCTACAACCAGCAACAATGGCTGACTGATTCACAAATTCTCCAGCGATTTCCCCCAGTTCTCACCAAACAGATTTTTAACATAAAAAATAAACTGCAGAATGTTGGTTGGTTTGTGTGATCTGCTGAAGAGAGCTGGCTGAATGAACAAGCAGTAACAACAGACAGAATTTACCGCCGCTATTCTGGGAGCTCGTGTCAATAATCCCTGAACAGATGTGCTTTTCGAAAAAGACTTCACACAGAATAACAATCACATTTAAGTCAAAGAAGAATAGAAAGATGGAAAACCAGATAGCAGGAATCTCTTTGCGGAAATTACTGCGTAGGTGAACCTTCTCTTGAGCTCTGTCGTGATACTGTGTCTACTCAAGTGTATACAATTCCAGCACTCCTTCTCCAGTATCATTACAACCAGGCTGTACTCTTCACATTGTTATCTCTTTCTCTCTCTCTCTCTCTCTCTCTCTCTCTCTCTCTCTCTCTCACCTGTCTCGTCTGCTGTGGCGTCGTTGGACTCTATCTCCTCTCCTGTCCCGTCCACCTCTTTGACAAAGTTGGAGGGAAAGAGTCCCGACTTGCCGTTCGAGGTGCCACTCCACCAGCCTTCTTCAACCTGCACACACACACAACACATTCACTAATCCGCCCCAACCCTACATTTTTAAACATCAAGGTTTGGCTGTTGTGAGGTCCATATAGCTCAACAGGTAGAGGGATTCAACTTTCACTCATGCTAAACACGTATGCACTCATGGTACTGTAAGATACTTTGGATAATGTGTCCACCAAATAGCATATCACTATCAATCCTAATCAAATGCAATTCCCCCCCCGAAAAAAGAAATTGGACTCTTAGGTGGCAGGTAGGAATTTAGGCAGTATCAAAATCATTTCCAATCACTAATAAATCCAATCAGGTGAATGTTGGCTAAAAAGTCAGCAGAGTTTACAAAAATTAGTTTAGAAAATGCATAACATCCATTGATGTGTTTAAAACCTGTTAATACAGTGTTTCACATTTGGTGATGTATTTTTAGTGGCCCACCAAAATAGAATTGACAAAATCATACAGCAACAGATTAACAGCACTACTTGTTGCACATACTCTCCCCTGCTCAGTCCCATGTGTTTTACAGGTCCTGGCTTGCCACCAACACAAATAACCAATAACAGCCACTGTATCTTACTATGGCTAAATACATATAGTTGAAATATTCCCCCTATATAACAGATTAACATCACAAAGATGTGATCTAATTATACGTTACAAATTGCAGCCAGCTGTTTAGATTAGCCCAAATAGTACAAGATCTGCAATTAAACAAGGAAAGGCTAATGCAAATATCACAGCAAATTTCTTTCTCATTTGCTTCACTCAAACAGGAAACAACCAGGCCTTTACAGAGCACGAAGCAATAGGCTAATACTATTAACAATAATCACACATGCACCTCCCGCCTCACTGACATCTATGACCACCCACTTTCAGCTTTACATATGAAGAAATATATGTCATATATAGATGGCTAGTGTTTGGAAACTCACTGAAGGTGAGCAAGTTAAGACGTCTTGGACCATCACATATAATCCCAGTGATTTAGTCAGATGAGGACATTAGACGTACCTCCTCAGTGATCTCTACGATGTCTCCGATTTTAAGCTCCAGCTCATCTTCGTTCTGCGGCAGATACTCAAACAGCACCTTGCACTGTCGCTTTTTAGGCTCTGGGAGGATAAAGGCAGGGAAGAACACACCAGTTAGTCCAGTACCTGCTCCGTGGCGTCACAGCTGTGTGTGTGTGTGTGTGTGTGTGTGTGTGTGTGTGTGTGTGTGTGTGTGTGTGTGTGCGTGTGCAAGTGATTATGTTTTCTATTTGAACTGGAAGAGCTTGTCTGTGTGCGTGTGTGTGTGTGTGTACGTGTGTCTCTGTCTCCTCTTGCATGCCTAAGGGGGGCAGTGTGGGAACTGGGACAGGCAATCCAGGAAGTGGAGGGAGAACAACAACCCGCCCCTGCAAGGAACTCTGGGACTTTTCAGCAAGGTGATCCTTTGTCAGGCAGCGGACACACCCTGCTGAACAAGCACAGCTGCCAGCAGAAAATTCCACCACCACCAAAGAAGAGTTGGTGTTGACTTAAAATGGGGAAAGCAAACAGCAGAAACAGTAGCAGCTTGACAAGCAACACCAGCAGAATATACACAAGTGGAGAAGCTTAAAGCGTGGACTCATAAAACTATGGGTCATGGTCTGATGTGCTTTTGCTTGTCATGTCTCTTGGTTATTTATTGTGCTCCATCTGGGACCACACTAAAAACAAAGGCTAGAAAAATACACTACCAAACCAAAAAATGGTCCCAGAAATGCACGGTACATCACAACTAGCTGTTTTTAACAGTGTTAATCTGTTTTCGGGTGGATTTTTGCCTTGGGTCGAGTTCCACTGTGTGAGAATGGTAAACTGAGGTGAGGGGAGAAGAGAGAAAGATCAATTGTACTCCTGATAGGAGCAGGACTTTGAGCAAGACTGGGCATGGTGGAGGTATGCAGCACACACAAACACACACACACACACACACACACAAACAAAAAGCATTCATGGGTGAAATAATATTTGAAGTAATTCTTCTTTGTTTTAACCTGCTTGGAGTATCTGATGCAGTAAGCCCCATACTCCGAGCAAGAAAAATTACTGTTGTTAGAAAATGGCACCCAATTGGAGCTACAACGTGTACATATGCCATGCATGCATACACACACACACACACACACACGCCCCTACAGTAACATACTCTTCCTGGGTGCTGGTGGCTGTGCGTGAGGCTGGAAGCCACCAGTCGGGATGCCGATGGTGCTCATCCTCTGAACCAGGTTGGCCACGTTCCCCGCACTCTTCTCCCTCCTCTGGAGCTGACAGGGCTCCTCCTTGGCCTCATTTTTCGTTTCCTTGGCGTCTTTGCCTTCCTTCTTCACCTCCTGAAAACACAGAGGAAAGACAGCGGTGAGCTTGGAAGCAGGGTTTTGTTTCTACATATCAAACTTTATGGCAGGAAACATCGGTGTTATCTTCTCTAACTACTTAAATGATCATTTTAACAACAGGATGTCAAGCAAAATATCTTGTATTTTTTCTTTTGCATGTGGTTTCCATTCCTAATGACTCCAAATACAGGGGGTTCCCCAAATTTTTGAGTAGCCAGCCAGTTGGGCAAAGTAGCCGGCTAAGGGATGTTTGCGATGGCAAGAAGAAGATTTTTCCGGTGATGCAATTAATAAACAAACCTTAAATATGTTTATGAAAGCAAGACTTAAAATAACATAAATAAACATTTTTATTACAGGACCAATGCTCAATTGAAAAATAAACTGATAATGTTTTTTAATTGTGAATGTTTAATGTACGGATAGTAGTAGTGATACTGAATTTGAGAGCGGATTCGGTTAGTCCGAGGAGTGTGAACCAGAACGGGACTGGACAGCTGGTTGTTATGTGACGTTAAGGCTCAACACTCGTTATGTTATGTAACGTTATCATCCTTAATTTGAAAGAGACGGAGGTAAGTGTTGTGAGACAATTCTCAATTTTTCTATCTAGTCTGTTTCCTCAACATTACGGTTGTTCCAGTTCTGTGGCCTTTGGCCCAAATGTTGCAGTTAAAAGTATCAAGTTCCTGCGATGGAAAAAGAGAATATGACGCCGCTGTCAGTGGCGATTTGTTAAGATCTGATGGAAACTGACGCCTCTAGTTACTGGTGTTACTGGT
This sequence comes from Centroberyx affinis, assembly GCF_046629955.1. NCBI lineage: Eukaryota > Metazoa > Chordata > Actinopteri > Beryciformes > Berycidae > Centroberyx > Centroberyx affinis. The sequence continues at coordinate 28,726 of NW_027280096.1, forward strand.
GTCAAACTGAAAATACAGGCGATGGTAGCCGCCATATTGGTCTGAAGTAAACGTTACTGTGGTTACAGACATTATTTCCAACCATCGTGAGATCGGAGGAGTGGAGTGAGTCCTGATACCCGTACAGACACAGTCTAGTCATTTTACTTCAGTCTGCTCCAGTGTGTACCAGACATGCACAGTCACTCTCATTCAAAAATTCTGTTGTCACTACCAAATTCTGGTAGTGTGAACATTTAGTGACATTCAGTTATAAAAGCAGCCGGCCAGACAGAGGTGAGTAGACGGCTAAATGGCCAGCAGCCGGCGCTTGGGGAACCCCCTGCAAATATCTCTCTCTGAATGTGATCTGAATGTGTTCAGAATGTGTGCTACTCATCAGGACTCAACAACAACTTTTTCCAGACATTTGAATCCATTTCCCAAGCATTTCATGACCTGAAAACTATCATATTGTATCTTCCGTTCTTTTCCTGACTGTCTGTATGGGCAAGTGATAGAATACAAAATGTTAGCATATATATAAAATGATTATATACTGTATATATGGCAAAATACCATCATTTTGTTTTTATTATTTTGTTAATGACTATGACAAGTAGAAAATCTATACCATGGCAAATGATAACTATCCTTGAAAAAAAATAGTTTTGTTAAAAGAAAACTTAAATCATAGTTTATGTAATCCAATCACAGACATGCATTTACTCTTGCAGATAAGCAAATGAAAATGCATGCTTATCACTGCAGGCATGGTTTATTATTAACCAATCACAGACGTGTTAATATATACAGAGCAAAACGTCCACCAGACTACTACTGAATCTAAAACTTGTGTGAAGATGAATACTGTTGCAAAGGAGGCAGTGAGGCTGATCCCTGGTCAGCACACAAGGTCAGTTGTGCAGTAACTAAGTGCTGGTAAGCTGTAAGGAAGTTAAGGAGGTTACAGTATCAGGGAATGGGGGTCAGTGAGGTAAAGGTCAAAGGAGGCAGAGAGTTATCACCGGCTTCACTTATACACAGGCATTCAGGTCGGGTAATCCATTCAATATCCAATCTTCATTGACTACATTCATCCCTTAACCCTAGCCTAACCTTAAATATTACCCTAACCTAAACCTAATATTAATTGTAACCTTAACATGCGTCCTGGGTGATCAACTTCTAGTCGTATAGCGCAAAATGCATAAAATCCATGCAGCCAAGACAAACTGAATGTCTGATCATCCAAACCTCTTCCAGAGAATAGTCAGAGATGCATTTGGTCCAAGCGGCCAAAACCATGGGTGAATTTTGAAGCCAATACGGAAGTGGCGGCAGGCGGCAGTTCCTCTAACGTCCGCTAGGGGCCGTCTCCAAAAAGACTCAAAACCCGGCCCAAATCCATGCAAGTCAATGGGACCACAACCCAACTTCTCGCTAAAATTGTACAGTCAATACATTTTTTCGACAAGAGGTTATGGCCTCAGGAGATGATTTCACTTCTTCTAAAGTTTCCTCATGGCGATTTTCAAAATAATTGTGTCATTAATGGGATATAATGGATATAAAATGGGGTTGTTTGCCTAGTGATCGACGGGTCGCCAATTATGGGCCAATATTAGGCGACACCGCGGCTCTGCAGACAACCCAAACTCCACCCTTTGCGTCGCTTTGTCTACTCTGGCTCCAAAAAATGTCAACATGGCACCGACCGCAAACCCAGTCTCCAGGCTTCAAAACAGCCCTTCAGAAGCCAATGGGTGACGTCACACTCACTATGTCCATCTTTTTTCACAGTCTACGGTTTGGCCTCATTAACAACAAAGTGTAAATGCAATGCATCTCCAATCCACATATAGGAGCCACATAATCAAAAATAAACTTTCATGCACAAATCCAACCAAGGAACACCTGCAAAACAAACAGGAGGCAGGCAGCTCAGATAGTAACATGCTTGTCAAAAATTAGTTATCAAGATACTCATGGATGGGGAACAAGCAAGACAAGGTGTTTACTTTCAATTTTAAAGGATGGAAATATTACAAGAGGAAGCAACATGTGTGACAATCTGCGTTTTCGCGAGGGAAAGAGAAACCAGATTTCAATGTGTACACTGGAGACATATTTTACTGCCAGGTGGAAATACAATCCAGCTGCATCAGATCTAGACACAATCTGGATACAAAATGCATGGTTAATGCCAGGTGTAAAGGGTGCAAAATGTCCTCTTTTTGGAAGATTTTCTTCATCTCTCTATCTTTGTGAGGACATTTGGTCCTCATAAGTATGGAAATACAAGAACACACACACACACACACACACACACACACACACACACAATCTCCAAGGAATGCTAAAAAAACATCCTGGAATGATTCCTCCTTCCCTCATTCTCCCTTCTTCTGTCTCTCTCTCTCTATCTTCAGCCCACATCACAAAACAAACTATAACTATGGCAACCTGCTTTCAGTGCTCAATGCACCATTGTACAAGGTACGGCCCACTCATGCTAAATCTAGCTATCGCAAATGATCTCAATCACCGCTTGCAGCCAGACCGTAAAACATAAGTGTCAGATTCTCCCAGCCTGGGTAACTCCTTGACAACGGCGCAAAGTCCACATCACGCCTTCCCATAATACTGTCAGGATATTATGCAGTGAGTATACAGATGGCAGCAAGTAGAAATATATGGAGTATGAATGAGTGTGTGTACATGCACACATTATTCTGGATGACAGCCAATGACAAGGTTAAACAGTGTCAAGAGCGTGATCTGAAAATAATTTTAAATTCGCACCCTTTCAATTTCAAGAGTAGCACATGCTCCTTTTCAGATTTTTGGGTAGCATGACATTATTACAGTATTAGGGGCATATGAGGAGTTTCATAGCAAAATAAGATGTTTTCAAATCCACGATTTGAAAACAGTTCAACACACACACATAAAATGATTGTATTAAAGTAAATCACAATATGGGTTGCTGTTAAAGTTATCTTAAGGCCTTTGCTCACTAAAAAGTTTAATTTCTGGTGACCTGCTTTCTTGAAATATCGACTTTGATTGAATTTCAGGTTGCAATCTTTTTCCCAAAATGGATATGTGCATTTTAGAATGAAACTCTTCATATAGCGCTAAAATAGTAGCACTGTAGCATCCTATAATATCCCTGTTAAAGGAATAGTTCACCCAAAATTAGAATTCTGTCATCATCTCCTCACCCTCATGCCAGTTGAAACACAGGTGAAGTTTCTCCATATAACACACAGGGAGGTTGCCAGCACAACTCCATAGCAGCCTTCTCCAACACAACTGAAGTCAGGTGTATATAGGTGTAATGGTGTATAGGTCTTTCTATTCACAGTGTGATTGTTTGGCTGTTTTTGTTTTGGAACTCTAAAGAACAGGTCCCCATTGACTTCAGTTGTTTTGGAGAAGGCTGCTACCAAGTTGTGCTGCCAACCTTCCTGTGTGTTATATGGACTAACAAATTTCACCTGTGTTTCATTTGGCATGAGGGTGAGTAGATGATGACAGAATTTTCATTTTTGGGTGAACTATTCCTTGAAGTCCTTATTCAGGAAAAGCTCTGTATGTGAATCTTTATATTCCAAAGTATCTCTTCATGAATGAAAACAGAATATTCAAAATATAATCCCAGAAACTGAGTTAGTGCAGACTGCAAAAAGGAATACTGTTGGAGTTGTGTGTAACAAGTCAGAAATCAAAGCAAAACAACTTCTGTCAGGAAAAAGTGGCTTATATGATATCCCAATCAGTTTAGTCCACTGAAACCAAACTATGGCTCTTATTTAAATGCTCAGACTGGTGCTCAGCATCGGCCGGTACTTAAAAATGTCATACTTGGAGCTGAAAACGGCAGCAAAAAAGTGGCATTGCTGTAACCATACAGTGAGTGAGTAATAAGAGACAGAGACGGAGAGAGGGAGAGAAACAGAGAGAGAGAGAGAGAGAGAGAGAGAGAGAGAGAGAGAGAGAGAGTGTGTATTTGGACAATGACCCAGTTCATCATCCACTTCCTGGTTCACACACGCTGACTTTGCAATTCCACTGTAGAGGAAGTCCAGCTGTGTGTGTGTGTGTGTGTGTGTGTGTGTGTGTGTGTGTGTGTGTGCATGTGTGTGTGTGCATGTGTGTGTGTGTGTGTGCATGTGTGTGTGTGCATGTGTGCATGTGTGTGTGTGTGTGTGTGTGCGTGTGTGTACAAGGCAGCGAGAGAGAGACGAAGAAAGAAAAAAATACAGAAAAACAGACGGAGAGAAACAGAGGCAATGACGCAGATGAACTGATCTTAACAGCATCAGGCTGCAGCTTCACAGTTCTATTTCAGAAAGCAGAGGGATCACTTCTCATCCTTCTCACATACGCGGGAGTCACTTTGTCAGCTAGATTAGGAGTCTCGCTGCAGAGGTGTGATCCTCTTGGACCTCTCACTATCTGACAGGGGAGAGAGGAGTCTGAAGGGAAGTCTAATGAGAGCTAAAAAAGTGTGACTACACTTCAGCAGTTCACACACACACACACTCCCTTTTTTCACACATCAGGGTTGTTGATTAGACCGCACATACACTAAGTGTGTAAAATAATGGGGCCAACTGTTCTTTCAACGAACTCGACAAACAAAGGGTCTTTCTTAATATGTGTTTTTCATGCGTTCTTGTGTCCTCCTTTGCGTGTTTGACATAATATCTAACAGCCAAAGTACAATTCAAAAGCAAAACAACGTGCGGACAGAGGATGGATACAAATCCTAGAAGCTTCCTTGCCAAGCGAGGACGCATCAGACGGTGGCTTGGCCGATGGGAACGAATGGGAAGCCCCAAGATTCCTTGTAAGAACAAGACATCACAACCAAACAGCACAGTCTATGTAGTATTGAGCTGAAATGAACAGCTGTGTGTCTTCACTGATCGCGTCACATCAAGCACACAGCAAATCTCAAACTGTAAAGATGCGTTCTTGGTGCTCGTGGTCTTGAGAAGTTTGTTTTTTCCAACACAGTTTGGGCTGAGCATTCTCCACAAGGACACAAGCATCAACTTGGCATTCTTGGATCTGATAATCACCTCAAGTGAATCTAGCAATGATCCCTATATTGATTTCATCCAATTAAATCCACTTCTATCAACAATTGGAGATGTAAATATAGGGGAGGAGACAGGTTGAAGAAGGATTTTAAAGTGTCAACATAACTAGGAGATGGATTGTACAAAAAGGCTGTGCAACTCAATGTTAGAACTCTACACAACACACAAACTATGTCCAGATACACAAATACACCTGAAATCACAGATACAAAAATACAAAAAAACTCACAAACTGCATATCTAAAATCTGTCATATATACTCACACTCTCATAAAATCATACACTATGTACTCACAAACACACACCTAAAATCATAAACAAATAAAAAGCAAAGACCCAAAACCCTCCCAAACACACATAAACATAACCCTCACATAATCACACACACACACACACACACCCTTGTACTTCCTTGAACGTGCTGATCAGCCAGAATGCCCTCACTCCAAAGGTCTAAACCTTAAACTGGTTCTCACACGGATACAACTACAAATACAACAACAACAACAACAACACACACACACAAACACATACACACACCTGACACCTCTGTCATGCCGATGCCGTTTGAGCCTGGATCAGAGCGGTGGTACACTGTTAAATTCCTTACCATCTCGTCCCCAGACATGTTGCTTGTCAACCTCGTAGCACTCAGCCAGAGGACCAATTAGAGGAAGGAGAAAAAAAACGACGTCTGGGGTGACGGTAACTCTGCCGGGAGCAAAGTTCACAAAGCTATGACCTCACAGCCAGCAGACTCCTTAGAGGATTAACTATCCCAGCTCAGTGACTGGCCCAGGCCGCTTAGCAGATTACCTATCTCACTACCCAGGATTAGAGTCAAGGGTGGGAGAAGGAAGGGAGGGAAGATAGGGAAGTGAGGAGGGAGGAAGGAGGGCAAAGAGAGGAGCAAGGGAGGGAAGGCAGGGATGGAGAAAGGGAGTGAAGGAGGGAAGTGAGGAGGGAGGAAGGAGAAGAAGGAGGACGGGAAGCATATATTGTCAATATATAGGCTAATATCAATAAAGGATCCCATTACCTGGATGGCTGAAAAATTATCTAATGTACTCCATTTTAAATAGTTCTATTTGTCAAACAAATAACTAACCTGTATATATCTAAAGTACTTTGTGTCAAAGATAACATAACTTAAAAATATAAACAGTGCTACAATGTTCTGTTTGTTGCTTGCTTTTGTCTACAAGGTGAAGAATAGAAATGAGGCCAGTGGGAGGCGAACAGACGGGTCCGGTGAGAGAGAGAGTGAGCGAGAGAGAGAGAGAGACAGAGACAGAGCAACAGAGAGAGAGAGAGGGGGAGCAACAGAGAGAGCAAGCGAGAGAGAGAGCGAGAGACAGAGAAAGAAAGAGAGCAAGAGAGAGAGATTGCGTGGAGCAATTAGGGGCTGAGCGAATCAATGCGCTACACGCAGTTCTACAATTAAATAATGAAAAAAAAAAATTTGTGGCAGTCAGTGCTGATATTGTGGCGGCCTGCCAATAAGTTTTCTATGTGTGAGAAACCCTGGAGGGGTAGAGCGAGCGGAGATTGTCCACTAGTTAATCGATCGCGGATGGCGTCATTCTCTCGGATGGATAAAAAAATACAAATAAAAAATGCTAAAATGGGTCACCAAATATACTTTGGCAGCCGTTAATATACCTGGGCGGCCCGCCCAAGTAAAGTCAATGTGTGGGAAACACTGGGAAGGAGGGCAGAGGGAGGAGCAAGGGAGAGAAGGCAGGGATGGAGAAAGGGAGTGAAAGAAGGAAGGAAGGGAGGGCGAGGTAGACTGGAATATCACAACAGCATTTTCACTAGAACAAAAAAGAGAGTGAAACAGCAAGAAAGAAAAGACAGCAAGAAAATGGGGGAGAAGAGAAGAGAAGAGAAGAGAAGAGAAGAGAAGAGAAGAGAAGAGAAGAGAAGAGAAGAGAAACAAGTGAGAAGACAAACGCGTGAGAAGACAAACGCGTGAGAAGACAAACGCGTGAGAAACAGGGCCAACAGCACGATAGCAACTCCATTTCACGGTGCATTAGCTGTTTAAGTGTCTTCCACTGAAACAGCAGATTTCACAGTGCAGCCTATATGAGACGGGAGACAACCAGCCTCAAGTCAGCTAATACACTGTTCATGTGTATCCACTGATCTAAAGCTGCAGTTGGAGTTTCTAGCATTTATAACCATAGAATATTAGCATATTGGCATGACAGACATTTAATTTCAATTAGAATATTCACTGTGGTGTAAAGTAACAGGATGTTGATATGAGATGCAAAAAGTGCAGTGAAATATTTTTGGTCCACATCAAGACTAACACTTGTGATTAATAATTGTAATCACATTATCTTTTTAGACATAATTGTGCAGCATCATAATGATAAAATTTTCCTAAAGAATAAATAAGTGACCCAGATTATTTAATTAGCCGCTCCACTGCGGGAACGAGCAGGATTTATTATTCCTGACAGTCTCTCTATGGTGTCAAACTAAAACAACCGGTGCTTTCAATCCTGTGTTACCAGTTCCTTGGCAAACCTCGTGTGGCCCTGCTGTGGAAAAGTGGCTCATGACTCTCTTTGCAGGCCAAGGGCTGAAACCCAAGGCTAGATTTATACTCGACTGTAAACAGGTCTAGGTATTGATATCAAATCTGATAGCATGTTGAGCTTTAGGCTATAACTTCTGAGGATTGTTCCACCATCAACCAATCCAGTTGCATGGCCCACACAGCTGAGCAGACCGGGCTTCAACCTAGTTCAATTCGAACAAATGAGACAACTACAGGTCAAAAGACCTCTACACCACATGGGGTGAACCAGCACCCAGTTTTGTTTGCACACTTGTCAGTTTGCATGTGTGCTGCATTTACTTTCTGGTATGCAGCAGACAACAAACCAGATGTCCATTGTTTTCAACATGGGAACGATCGTAACCTAATTTGAATATTCCTCACTTTTGCCTTCTACCATTGCAGAGACAAACCAGATGCTGAAAAATCTTGTGATCTTCAGTGCACATGGAACGGTCGAATCTCTTGTTCATCACAATCCCCTTGGCAATGAGAAGGGTTCTACAGCTGCGTTTTGTATTTTGCCGTTGTGTGAACAAAGAAATAGCATTCATTTCTTTCCAGAAAGCATATTTATTAATGTCCAGCTTTAAGTTTGAAGAGAGGAAATCTGAAAATCATCTAAATCAAATAATCAGTTACTGGACCACATCTACTGTAGTCTATTACCGACACTAATGGCCATAGATTTGCTATGGCCCGATTACCCTCATAGCTTCAATGGGATTACCTCTAGTGGCATAAGAACTGACAACATTAAGACCTCAGTGGTGCAGGGTCAGCACCGCTCCGTAAACAAGCTAACTTCATTATAACTCAAGATAGTGGCATGACAAAATGACAAAATGACAAAATGAGCATAACAAAGTGGGGGTTTCAAAGAAGGAGTCTGAGTACAGTGATCGTATTTAAACAGGCAAGTTGACTAAGATTGCATTCAAATATTTAGCAATAGCTAGGGATTTAGCCTAACTGAAGGGCTAAGCACAGGGGTCGATGACTTTCTGATTAGCTCAAGATGAGGTTCCTTCTAAGGTTATAAAACGGATGGTTTGAGTCCTCAGTTCTGATGGGCTGAGTCACTTTTAAAGCCATTGTAAAATACCTGATAAACACACAAATGTGCCCGCATAACCGTATAATTAAATATTGATGTGCGTACCAAAAACTGCCTCACAACTATTTTGCTTGGCGGAAGCGTAACATATAATCACTATTATTATTACTGTTACGGTTAAAGTTAAATGATTTATTGAAACTTTGCATTGCTGTTTATTATAATGGTGTGTTACCACCATTTCATAAAAGTCCACTTCGCATCCTGCCTAACAATGACTCTTGGCTCTAAAATCACTGTAACCCACAGCCTCTCGTGATTTATTGCTTTATATAGAGGCATTTAACGCAAGGGTGTGTCTGTATGTGTTTGTCTGTCTTGCTGTGTTTTTTTTTTCAGCCTGCCTGCTTCAGTCCTCTTGTAGAGGCCAGACTTGCACCCCTCCAGTTCCCGCTCACCTTGACAAAGTTGTCGGGGAAGAGGCCCCTCTTTCCGTTGAGGTCTCCCTCCATCCATCCCTCCTCCTCGATGTGCCGTACGTTCTTGATGATGTCGCCATGCCGCAGAGTCAGCTCGTCCTCGTGGAGCGCTTCGTACTCATACTCCACCACAACCTCTGCTCAGACAGCATGAGGAAGGAAAAACAGACAGATGGAGAGAGGAAGACAAGAGGAGGAAGGAATGGAGTAAAGAGAGAGAGGAAGGCAATAAGAGAGGGGAAGAGGCAACAGCAGGAGGGAGACAGAAGGGACAGTGGCACGATGGGAGAGGCAGTTGGAGAAAGTTAAGGAGATCGAGATGAAGGCAGGTTGAGGAAGGAAGGAAGAAAACAAAGAAAGAGCAAGAGAGAGGCAATGAGGGAACAGGGAGAGAGAGGGAGAGAGGACGCAAGGGTGAGATAAAGACGAGGACATTTAGGGAAAGAAAGGGTTTGGAGGGGGTGAAAAGGAACACAATGAGAGAAAAGACATAAAAAGATTAGGGTCTTGTATCAAAAATTAACAACATTGGCTGAGCACATAGGTTCAATTAATAATCCTTGACATTTTCATATAAATAGGTTTTGCTTGCTACCTGCTATTGATTTAACACAAAATAGGTAAGCAGACATAGGCTCCAAAGATGGACAAAGACAGACACACAAAGACACATAGCCTACATCTGAAATCCCAGTGTCTTTCCTGTATTTACTCTGCAGCAACAGTGGAATGATGTTGGTACAAAATAGTGGTAAATTTTGTCTGTGGCCATGAGGTTTGTCTTCTCTATTAGCCACTTTGGTAGGTAACCAACCATCATTTGAAGGTCCTGTTCTATTCCAAAACTCGAATTAGTTGGCAAAATACTGAAAGTGGCCGGTGAATTTAGGCATTTGGAGACAAAAATGTTTCCTGCCCTGCTAGTAGGTGCTACTGCTGGATGAATGTCCATACTGCTAGAAAAAAAAACTGCAAAGACATTGTAAATTCAACACAATTTGGCCTGACCAAAAAGAAAAAATACATATGTTGGAACAAAATGCATTTTTTCATATGTTTATCTATAATTATGAGATAAAGTAGCAGTGCTACAATGGGCCCCAATCAAGCACAAAGGCTGACAAATACATGTATCACATGACCCATTCTGTTTAGTTTCTGTGATAAGACCCACATAAAAACACATTTCACAGACCACAGAAAATCACAATGAGCGGAGATCAAATCTCACAAAACTAGACTAAATATAGCGAAAAAAAATCTATTGACTCAGCTCTAAGGATGAATGAATGTCTGGGTCAATGAATCAACAGTGGTCTTCATTCACAGACCCAAAAGTGACCTGTAATCATGAGCTAGTTGCCTAAAATGACAATCAAACAAGAAAAATGGTCCACACTCAAAAAATCTGCAGACTCACTTCATGTCTGTGTTTTTCTATTTGTCATTCCTTTATCAAGTAGCCTAATAATATAAAAACTTGCTTAGCACAGACATTCTGGCCTTCCTCAGTGTGCAAGCATCTACTGGCTATTTTCTTCAATTGCTGTGGTGTAGGCTAAATAATCCCAGTTTAGGGCCCACTATCTATCATCTAGCCAAGTGTGGCAGTTAGCATGGCAGCAGGTTAGCATCACTGCACAGACGTTAATACACTGTAGCAAGCTAGCCACAATCAGAATCATTTTATTTATCAAGTACAATGGATGTACAGGACAGTAAACTACACATATCACTCTCCAGCATACACATCCAGCAGTCTATGTCATATGCATTTAGGCAGCATGGCATACAGCTCAGTCACAGCTGTATAAAAGAAAGGTAAGTGTCCAGCAGCGCATTGGAACAGTGTACAATGTGGTAGGTACATATACATAAGGTAAGAAGTAGGATGAAAAGCAAGAAATTTGTCTAAGCATTTGTCTAAGTACACTGCTTCACACTAGACAGGTTTAAAATTAGGCTGTCAGAGAACTGTGACATCTCACATGGTGGCTAACACCTAAGCTTTTACAGGTTGCTGTCATGTTTTTTTTGTCTTGAGCGTTCTGGGTTTTTGTTTAATGATTCGTTCTCAAATGGTTGTAAAGACATCCTGGTAGAGGCTAGGACTGCAACTAAAGATCTATTTTCATCATCGATTAATCTATTGATAATTTTTTTGATGAATCAATTCATCATCTATAAAATGTCAAAAATAATGACAAATGCCCATTACAAGTTACCACAGTCCTTCCAGCAGCCAAAAAAACCCAAAGTATTCATTTTATAATGATGTGAAACGGACAACCGCAAGTGAATCTTAGCATTTCTTAAGCTGTAACCTGCAAATGTTTGGTATTTTTACTTGATAAAAGAAGGAAAGATGTACACAAACAAACAGACATGGCAAACATATTTGCGCAGACACAGGACGTAATCTTCTAATTGGCCTAAAATACATTTAATTATCCAATTCAATGCAGAAAAAGAGACAACTGGAGAGAGAAAGATACACAGAGATACAGAAAGAGGCGAGAGAGACCAGCTGCCTCCCTGATTGCTTCTAGTGCAGCAGGTTCAGCAGCCTCTAAAAATAATCCGGCTGTACAGGACGATTGGTAGAGAGGTATTCCACTACTTGGCCTGGCCCACTAACACATGATTCATACCAGAGAGACGGTGTTGGCATGCTTGACTAGACAGGCAGGCAGCACAGACATAACACTGACACACAAGAACACACGCATGACACACACACACACACACAGCAGTGTTTAATATAAAAGTATAACAGCAAAATAAAGACATGTCCTAGGCCAGGCCTCTGCAAACTACTTTGTGTCTAATACTGCTGTCTGTCTCTCTCCAACACACACACACACACACACACACACACAAATACCTCAAAGCTGAAGGTGACAGAGCCTTTGGCTAGGCTTTGGTGCTGGCTGGGGCATAGTCATTCAGCACTAAACCACACTGGTCAAGCACTGCAAGCTTAACTACTGCAAAACTTGGCTCTATAGTTGTCAGTGTTGGTGTGTGTGTGTGTGTGTGTGTGTGTGTGTGTGTGTACTGTGTGTATGTCCTTTTGTGCATGTGTGTGTGTCTCTGTGTAGCTCTGTGTAGCCCTGCTCTCCTCCTGACATCATCAAGGCTGGCCCAAGACCACAGCAGCCTGGGCCGGCCTCCAAGGAGAAATTGGCCCTGACCAATGATCTCAGATCAGCTTTCCTCTCCACATCCAAACGCTCGCTCATTAAGACTTTAAAAAGAGGATAACAGGACCAGTCGTTCAAGGAGAGGGGGGCAGTGGAGTGGAGAGCCTGCCAATACGTTTTTTTTCGCTGACCAATGGCCCAGCTGCCCCACTGTCTTACTCTGCAGTGAAAGATCCAAACTCTCTCACAGAACAAGGCTAAGAGCTGGCTTGTCTTCAGTGTGATGCAACGGAGCCAATTACACTGAAACAAAAATCAAAGACTGACATTTACTGGGTGATTCCAGTTGCAGGCCAAACGCCATGCCGTTTCTTAACTTCGTTTTCAAAGCAAGGGATCTCATTATTTTATTGAATATTGTTGAAATCCATTTTCAACTTTAACTAGTGGAGGTACACTTTATCTTGGAGTTTAACAGCCTCACAAATGATCACATCACTTGCAAGACATGACTAACAGCAGTGCTTTGACGTTAGGGCTGCAACTAAGGATTATTTTCATTGTCGATTAATCTGTCGATTATTTTCTCCATTAATCGATTAGTTGTTTGGTCTATAAAATGTCAGAAAATGGTGAAAAATGTCGATCAGTGTTTCCCAAAGCCCAAGATGACGTCCTCAAATGTCTTGTTTTGTCCACAACCCAAAGATATTCAGTTTACTGTCGTAGAGGAGTAAAGAAACCAGAAAATATTCACATTTAAGAAGCTGGAATCAGACAATTTTGACTTTTGACTACTCAAACCAATTAATCGATTATCAAAATAGTTGGTGATTAATTTAATAGTTGACAACTAATCGATTAATCGATTAATCATTGCAGCTCTATTTGACGTATTGCAAATGAAGACATTACTTGTCATCTAAGCGTATGCGTGGGCACTATGGACAAAATATCATACCACAATATTTTCAGTATTATCATGTCAATATTCACAATGAGGGTAGATTACAAATTACAGAAAGGTACAACCCAACCAGTAAAAAAGTACCATACTCCATTTGCATATGCCAACAAGAAAAAAAAAATGGAATTCAGGTTAATTTAAAAAGAATAATAAAAATGCATTGTTTTTATTCCATTGAATATCCTATTACCACATTCCACTCTGTCTTCTGATATTTCAGTGATTAGCACAATCATGTTGTACTCTTTGGTTGGAACGAAGGCCTGCATAATCTCAGCCCTCCATGGCACATGGTTTGAAGCCACTGGTTTAGGTCAAACATTTTCCACCCCCTGCAGCTACACTCTTCTTCTCTGTCAAAAATGAGGCTGCTGCTGTCCAGTGGCCACCCTGAACTCCCTCTGTGCTCATTCTCTGGCCCGCAAACACTGAAGATACACTGTAGATAAGCCTCTTCCACTGCTGCTTATACACCAGTCTGCTCCAAGCACCGCACACTACTACGACCAGACTGGCTAGACACACACACGGAGGCGCACAAACACACACACACACACACACACATTAACAGAAGCAAACACACACAGTCAAGCGAGGGTCACAGGAACAACACAGAGACACAGCGCCACACATGCAAAGACGCACACAAACAACTCAGCCGAGGCCCCAGACAGTAATTTCTGTCTATCTGTCCATGCAACCACAGGAAGAGATATGGTCGGCTCTAGTAAACAAACCACGAGGCTGGCAGACAAGGAGCTAGCTGGGTCCTTCCTAACACCCTGCTGAGTGAACTCAATACACAGGACGGCTCTTTTCTTCCAGACGAGTGGATGTGAAGCGGAGGGACTTTCTGCAACCACAGACTGCAGCGCCTGGAGGCATCGCACAAGTACGTCCTGCCTGAGGAACTTGGGCTTGCTAAATCAGCATCATCAGCTCTTAAATCACTTCTTGCGTAGACTTGTTTTTATATGTTTTGGATTTTGCCCGCTTTTGATCTTGTGTTTCTTCCATCTGATTTGATTTGATCTGGGAAATTGAAAAATATGTGATAATAAAAAGCATTCATGTATATCTAACCGCAGAGGACAGTGTTACTTAAAAACACATTTCCATTGTAGTCATCAATGAGAGACAAAATCACAATAACTAGACATACAACACAAACCGATGAAAACACAATCATTTGTTTTATTATTTCATTTAGATTTATTTTCATTTTATTTATTTTAAACCACTTTTCTTTTGCATGCTTTCTGTGAAGCACTTGGTGTTATAATTTTTTAATAACAATTCCCCCAAATTCACTGAGAAGTGGCCCTTATCTACAGATAAACTGCGCCCCTCTAGCAGGAAAACATAAAACTAATTCACATGTAGAGCTCCAACGATAAATCGATTAATCGATTAGTTGTCAACTATTAAATTAATCGCCAACTATTTTGATAATCGATTAATCGGTTTGAGTAATTTTTTAAGAAAGTCAAAATTGTCTGATTCCAGCTTCTTAAATGTGAATATTTTCTGGTATCTTTACTCCTCTATGACAGTAAACTGAATATCTTTGGGTTGTGGACAAAACAAGACATTTGAGGACGTCATCTTGGGCTTTTGGGAAACACTGATCGACATCTTTCACCATTTTCTGACATTTTATAGACCAAACAACTAATCGATTAATCAAGAAAATAATCGACAGATTAATCGACAATGAAAATAATCCTTAGTTGCAGTCCTATTCACATGACCTTGCTGCTTAGCTCCAAACATTAACCATATAAACTGGTGATTTCACACAGATTAGCACAGCTTCAAACAGAGATGAATCAGTGAAATCAGCTGTTTGATTGGAATGAAAACCTGCATATGGTTGAAGACCACTAGTCTACAATCACTGCACAAGTGTGCCTTAATGGTAGTTTTTAGAGTAAGGAGGGCGTTTGCTTTCTTCCACCAGACTGATTCACTGTCAGTTCAGGAATTCAAACTGGCAATCTTCCTGTCACAAGCCGGCTTGTCTAACATTTAGGCGCCCACCACCCCAGGTTAACCCACACTAGGTCTGTTGAGGTGAATAAGCGGCAAAGTTGTCATTGCAGCCAAATTTTGTAGACTGGATTGCTTCGAAATAGCATCTGAGGAAAATAAAAAACTGCATAGTAACACACTTGACTGATCAATACCAGAGTTGTGATATGTGAGCCTGGGTCCCAGGCAAGAGAAAAATGACTAAATGTGTCTGAGTTGTAGAAAGATTGAAAACCTTGATGCGTTCCTCTGTGTTTCCTGTGAATTTTTGTTAACGGTGCTAATTCGAGGTAAGAATTTGCTCCCAGATCTATTTCCTCTATCAATTTAAGAACCGGTTGTGGCTTAAAAATGGCTCTTCTATATTTGTGTGGGGGTGAGCAATAAACCCAAAAGATGACCTGTGATTGTCTTTACACTTATTAGTCAGAGCGATTGTTTCACTGCAATTGAATGAGCGTAGGTGGAAAAACTGCTCCGTGTTGTGGCAGTGAATGATAGGTGTTGGCCTGTGAAATACCAGTGCTGGGAGGGTGGACAAAGTCCCTTTGGTTTGTTCCTCAGAGGAAATGCCTTGCTAAATGCATTTAACACAGCCGCAAACAGGCAGCACACAGGTGGTTTGTGTGTGTGTGTATGAAGCACGCGCAAACTTCCTGCCAAACTCTCGGTACGGTCAGGCAAGAGCAGGGGATTTCTGGCTGAAATTGTCCTACTGACATATCAAGCGGTCCGGAGGGAAAAACGTTCACTTTTCTGAAGAAATGAAAGTGAAGGAACGACTGCTTGGAATTGAGAAAAGGAAAGGGAAAGAAAGGAAACAACTAAATGTGCCCCTGAGCTACAACAAGCCAGAATTGAAACACATAAGGGCCTTAAATCAGTGTTTACCCTGGAGTTTTTGTAAATGTGGAGGTTGGAGAATTACTTCCTTCATCCAGTCCTGGCCGCTATCCCAGGCACTGCTCCAGTGCCTATACTATAATAAAAGACGACTGTTATTCTCAATACTGGCCCATTCTTAAGCTTTTCCAGCCAAAGTGAGTACATCTAGTGTCACTAAAATCTCAATAAAATATCCCATATTATGCCAGTATTCTGGTCACCCACCAAAAACACAACTCTTTCTTGGGTCCTGACAAATAGTTTAAGAAATGATGATGTAGTGGATGATGTGTACGCTGCCTCTGACTTTTCCATTTCCTACTCTTGCATTCCTTTCAGTCTTACAGTCTCCATAAAAACACAGGGTGAAAATGCACACACACACACACACGCACAGCATATGGTGTCAGTGGAGGCCCATGCTCCTGGATCAGGACTGGGCTCAGATATTCAACAGGCCGTCGGGTTAATGAAATAACACAACAATGTCCGCGGGATACACACAAAGGGGAACACAAGGCTAAAAAAATAAATAAATAAAAGAAAACGCACACACACACATCCCTACCCAAGAAACAGCATTAAAAACACTAATGGAGGCACAACAACCGCAACAATCTCTGACATTTATATTTTATACATTTAGCAGACACTCCTATCCAGCTTATGATAAGTGCAAGAGTAAAAAACAATCAATGACGGGCATAACCACATAAACACTCTTAATGTGTTTTCTGTAATGCCTCTCCCTAGCTCTTATTCGCATTTATCTTCTTAGCATTTCCCTCTTATAAGATAATTCAGTCGTCACAGTGATATTGTCAGGATGCTGTGGCTCGGACCTTGGCACTCCTCACTACCCATGACTTGCAGTGACGTTAGCGTTTTGTTGACCTCGCCATACTGACTCAGAACAGAACAGCATTTCATTGTAACCACAGACTATACAACAGGCAACCATGAACAAGCAAACATCTCACCTGACTTCAGAAGAGAAGGAAAGATATCTAAAACAGAATTAGGCTAAGTCCTTGTAGGATCTGACCCGTACTCTGCGCTGACACCACTAAAATATACAGATGAACTCATCAATCTGCCAATCTTATTCACAATTCTTCTACATATTCAAGTTAAACCCTTGAGACATACAAAAGTACCGATGCATTTCGGTATTTGAATTCAGGATGGATGAACAATCCAAAAGTACTTCATCGTCAAGAGAAAAAGTTGTTTGGACAAATAAGGTTAATAATAATAAGGTTGCTTCTATGTCACGTCTCTCT
The DNA here is from genome assembly GCF_046629955.1 of Centroberyx affinis. Classification (NCBI taxonomy): domain Eukaryota; kingdom Metazoa; phylum Chordata; class Actinopteri; order Beryciformes; family Berycidae; genus Centroberyx; species Centroberyx affinis. The sequence continues at coordinate 46,239 of NW_027280096.1, forward strand.
TTATCAGTGGGAAAATGATGAAGCTTCACTCCCTCCATCCTGACACAATTATTACAACCGACAGCACAACATATTAAAAGGCATTTTAATTGGTACCCGGCAGCTAAAGTGTGTTATGTAATAAAATAGCAATGACAGGCACATTCTCCAACTGTGAATGTTTGTTTTGGGAGTCAATGTGGGATTCAATATGGTGGCATCAACAGAAGAGTGATGTCGTTGCAAGTCATGGATTGGCTGCTTATACTGATGGTGATCTAGAAATTAAAGCTTATTATGGATTATTGTTAAATCGCTAATTGACTGAATGAATGTCGTCAAGCTAACAGACTACAATTGAAGAGTTTCATTCCAAAAAGCTATATATATACATTTTGGAAAGATTTTGCAATATCAGGCAATATTTGAAAAATATATTGATTCTGTCCTAAACTATTGTATGACCAAATGTCTTAAGAGGATTGCTAAATTCAAAACTAACCGATATCTTTCATGCCAGCAGTCGATATGGGACAGCGGGTGTCATTTTTGAGAAATGGTGGATATCTCATTTTTGGAACGAAGCTCTTCAATTGTAAAATGTTAAAATGTACATGCAAAGTCAGCAACGCATAGATCTCCACATTATTCATTTGCCAAATGCATTTCCAGTGTCGAGGCGGGGAGTTAGCTGTCCTGTAGCTGCCTGACTGTACGACTGGCAGTGTGTTAACGTGCCAGTGTGGATATGGGTCAGTAGGTCTGCTCAAGTCACTCAGACATGGCCTACATCATGGACCAGATTAGACAGCAGTACAATGGGATGCTCAAGGCCCTGTTACTAGTGTCACACACACACTCTAGGTCTGTGCGCCATTCATGGTTACTGATCATGGTTACTACTCTTCTGAGGAGAAGCTGAAATCACCCAGACACCAAACAAGCTGTCAAGCTCATGTTCATCTCCCATCTGACTGAACAAGGAAGGAAATAAACTGTTTTTAGTCTGATATATTGATAATTTAATCTGATATAGCCTTTACGTATACGGAAGCACATACACACACAGAGCACATCTACATAGCGTCCCACAAACGCAGCTCTGCTAATAACATGTTACCATGTTATTTAAAAAGGCTATGTTTCTGTTCATGATGGAGATCACTCAAAATAACAAACGTTTTAGCTTTTGTACTCCCTGGAACCTCACAATTCCAGGGTATTTATAGCGCTGTCCATAATTAATTTTACTGAAGGAGGTCAGATAATGTAATTTCACCGGTCGAGGCTAATGATTTTGCAGAACATTTGTGATTTTTATGAGCCATGCATCCCCATGGGAGTTATAATACTTCTGTTTTTCCATCAACTCCCATGTCAATTCTAGTAAAGTTGAAGCTGAAACTAGTGTGCGAGTGCGACATATTTCTGAATATAACAACTGCTCAGTAATTTGGAGGGATAATATTATAGTAATCTTTTCCCATATGGATCACTCAGTGAAGTCACTCATATAGTACAATGAAAAGCATTACATCATCCACATTGTCCTGTAACACCAACCCAATCCAGACAGAGCTTATATCTGAGCACCAGATTCCACGATTCTATCCACGACTTCCAAATACTGAAAACATAGGGCCTAACTTAAGAAAACAACAGCCACGCAGCAAGAGTTGTTCTGCTAGTGTAAGTGCAGAAATAGGCCAAAGCGCTGAGAGCAACGGCTAAAAGCTCCGTCCACTAAACGATGTGTTGTCAACCGGATGATGAGACTGCTGCATGACTGCGTGAAAATCGTACGGGAGGGAGAGGAAATGAGATATGAAATGAGATGTGAAATGGCTAAAAACGTTTTCAGCCACTAGCCTAAACACTGTGCTGTTTGACTGAATGACACAGTGACAAAAACAAGAGCAGTGTCTGACTGATGAGACAGTACAGTGAGACTAAAAGGTTTCTCTGGCATTTAAAAGAGATTTACTTCATCTTCAGCCTGCAAGCAACCACACTTGCTAATTTAAGGGAAAAGGGACATATAGCAACAGTAGTGTATATGTAGCTGCTGAGAGGAGACGTGGCCCAAAAGTTTAGCTGCCACCAGCTCTTCCACATCAACAAAGGGGAAACAAGGGTAACTGTGGCTGATGTGGATCATATCATGGGATATAAATGGTGACTGGTTTCTCGAGTTGCTTATGAATGTATGGTTGGGTGGCGAAATTGCCAGGGGGTTGGGTTGTGGCTACATTTTACATTTTAAGCTTTATTTAAGTGATACATAAAGATAGAAAGGGGGAAAAAAGAAAGGAATACACAAGCATGCACACGCAAAGAAATCTGCTATCTCTCCATCACACACACACACAAACACACACCCTTTGGAGAAAGACAGTAACGGCGTGGCATAACACCTAGGCCTTAGGGAGAGGCAGCTGAAGATTCCTGACATATTTGCTGCAGCAGAGACAGAGAGAGGGCGAGAGAGAGAGATGATGAAAAGCCAGAGGATTCGTTCCGTGGCACTTCTTAAGAGGACGGCTCAAGCGGGCAGACTGGCTGCAGGCCATGAGCACCCCGCGGTCTCGCTTTCTGTGGTTACTGTATCTCAGTTACTCAAGTGTGTGTGTGTGTGTGTGTGTGTGCGTGTGTGTGTGTGTTTGTAAGCATGCAATTGTCCGTGCATCACACGTCATGTCAGCTAGCCTCTTGGCACTTTCAGCACAAACTTGATCTCAACAAGGTTTTCAGCACAGTCTTACTTGAAGAGTAAGTTCACCATTCGTTACGCATCAGCCAAACAGTGAGGATACTGGGGGGATAAAAATGGAAAAAGCGAGTAAAAGCCGGGTCACTCACTGATGCATGTTGAAGGCCAGTCACGTCAGTGGCAATTATATTCCATCTACTGCCGATTGATTGGAAGTGACAAGCTCTCCTGCTCCCAGGACTAAAATCAAGCTGTCTAGCAACAGTGATTGAGAGGCCTCCTGCTTGCAATGGGGCTTTATCATCCAAGAGTTGTGGTAGAAATACAATAGTACAAGTAGAGCTGATAGAGCTTGATTTTTTCCTTACCGCACAAATTAGCGAAGCCACTCAAACCGTCGCGGTAACCGCCATAAAAAATAATAATAATTTAAACCTCAGAACAGTGTTACAGTTGTTGTAAGTGCTCGCCACTTGTTGCTGTCCCGGTTGTATTTAGTCACTCTGGCAAATGCCTCGGAGACTCCTAACTGACGTAGCCGGTACCTCCCGCGGTAGATGGGGTGCCTTTCATTGCATCATATAACGGGCGATGAGTGGTCCTAAGATGCTAGATTTGCCGTGTTTCCTTGCATGATGTTGATTTTCTTGCTGCAAATGCGGCACACTGCCTCATCCAAATTCTTTGGCTTTCCCTCTTCATCGGGCTCAAAGCCAAAATGTTCCCAAACAGGAGAAGTAACATTGGGTTTCGCTACAAAATCCATGTGTTTAGCCTAATTTGAAGCAAAAACAACAGTTGCAAAGCACGTTCTGGGTGGCACGTTCTCCGATCAGAATGTTAACTGCGCAACTGTGAGTGGAAACTTTCGAACACATGGCGTTAAGAAAATAGGCTACACAATTATAATAATTATTATTATTATTTAAAAAATAGTATTGCATTTATTTCAGATCACATAACTTTTACAAGCAAAAATTGGAACATAAACAATAGGCCTATGAAGAAAAACAAAGCCAGCGGTGAAGCGGTGATCAGCTTGATTCTGCGGTGGGCGTGACATAATTGCGTTACCGCGGTAATGCGGTAACCGCGGCAGCTCGAAGTACAAGAGAATAAGGGAGAGTCCAAAGGTTAATGGCAATCCATAAGCCAAGGGCTCCATTGCCATTCTACATTCAACCAAAAAACTTCCTTGGGCCAACAATTCTTACGTTTCGGGGTCCAGAACGTGTCACAGACCGTTTACTTTGGATTCCTGCCTAGCTATCAACAGTATCATGACGGTACTGCTGGTACTTTAATGGTTAATCTTACATCATCTTTCACCCAATCACCATACCTGTCCTAAAACCTTCAGTGACTGCTAATTGGCTCATTAGGTAACTACAAAGCCACAAGCAGGAAAAACAAATTTATCCACAGATCACTACACCTTCATCTCTTGGTTTGCTCCAAGTAAGCACGCAATGTTGCAGAACTGGTCCAAGGTCTCCTTATAGCTAAAACTGACAGTTACAGGCATGGTGCAATATTTGTGACATAAAAATAACTCAACTTAATGACGCACTTAGTACATACAATGTGTGTATAAATATACTAGCACTTGATATAGTTGAAATAGTTCTAGCCTAAATGTGAAGTATTGTTGACAGTTATTAAATATTTAAAATATAAGCTATTAAACAGTTATAATAAGGCCTTGAATCTGATTTTCAATCAGTTTTTATGAATCCAAAGTTTGATTTACTTTAATGCTGTAAAATTCCCTTATGAATAAAGAATAAATAAATGAATAAATCACTCTTCACATTTAAGAGTTCAAATGTTTTTTTCTTTTTGATGCGAAAGCTAATGGCAAAATTAAAAAATGACAGCCAAAAAGATTTAGGTTACTGCATTACCTACCGATATCTTTAACATAGATATTGAAAAAAGTATTGTTTTGGTAGCAATTTCAAGGTACCAGTACAGAAAACTTTCAAACAATTCCCAGCCCTTCACATGTCAAACATACATGAATGTTTTGTAGCGCGTTGGTCTTCCTAAGGAGGATCTAAATGTATTCAATTAACATTTAGAACTCGCTTAGTCTAATCACAAAGGACACATGTTGAGGTAGGCTAAATGAAGTATTACTGCCCATATGAAGCTTTGTTATTCACCAGTGTGTGTGTGTGTGTGTGTTTTCTCTCCAGCATACCTCTACCATGCCCAGTCTTGTTCCTATCAGTAGTACAATTTATCTTTGTTTCTTTCTTCTCCCCTTGGTGTCAATTTACCATGATCACACGGTGGAACACTCATTTAGGTTTCCTGAGCTGAGAGCTTGACTCAGTTCCTGATGACAAATTGGTCATGACAGTGAACAATATTTAAGTGAGAAATTCACGCAGCCGGGGAATAGCAGGTCCAGTCAAGTCGTCCATCCAACGGTTTTAGGCATTCATTTCCGTTGGATTCAGGCTCTGCATATGATTTACGCAAACTTGAAAAATGTCATGAAAAATAAAATTCCAAGTAGGTGCGTTTCCATAAGCAGGGTTGAAGTAAATAAATACACTTCCTGAATGTCAGAGAAAAAAAACATCTATCAGGAAAATGGAATCAATATTTCAAGAACTGATTCATAATGGACAAGATGTTATCGTTCTTTAGTGTCAGCAAATGTTGGCCATATATCAGGCCTTCATTCGAAAACTGAAAACAAAAACACTGCACTTGGTAAATACTCTAATGCACCAACTCATGGCCATACAACCACAACGGGCATCTTACACATGGGAGCGACAGCGAGTCTGGGAAGTCATGGTGGACAGATATTTTACAGACCACTTTTCATAATTTCCAAAGCCACCACTGAACTGTTGTGCAATAAGATTAAACCATTCATTGGGACGATCATGCTGAACCTATTTAATAATTTTAAATAATTTGACCGAGCGCGAGATGGACAGTTTTGTTCGGCGGAGCAAACTGAGGCAAAGAGTTCTTCAGAGTTTTTTACTTGAAATTTGCCTGACACCGTAAAGCAAAAGCCAATCAGCTTCAAGCAACTTTCTCTACCCACCTAGTATTCACAGCAGGGAAAATATCCATTGGGTAATTCTGACCAATAACACTGACATCTGCACAAAAAGTTTATAAATGCTAGATTTCCCAAAGCAGACAAAGGTCATGCTGGCTGCCAAGCCTGTCACAAAAGGTTTAAAATGCAAACATGATAGAAAAAAACATATAATACTGAAGCAGAGTTTCAAGTAATCTTGTCTTAACATTTCCCACCTATAAAAAAAGAAGTCAAGAAAGATGTCAACCAAAATCACTAAACATAACAGCTGCGTCTGTCAGCCTGGCTGCTTTCTCGTGTCAAGTGGTGTCATAAAACATGTTTGCATGTTGTCTTGCCAATTTTTCTGTTTATTTTTCAAGTCAAGACATCAAACTCGTGCGAATAAAGAAAGGCGAAATTCCGCCTCACTTCCCGTCTGAACGTCGGGTCAGGGTTCAGCCGAAGGGAAAGCGACTTCCAGGTTATTGTTTCCCCCAGGTTATTGTTTCCCTGTCCGCACACAGCGCTTCCTGGTGAAGGGTCTGTTTCAATACGGGCCTTACATAAGCCAGTGACAGACAGGGGGATGTGCTGCAGGAGAGAAGGAGAGAGGGAGGGAGGGAGGGAGGGAGGGGGGGGGGGTGAGAGGAAGAGAGAGAGGAAGAGAGAGAGAAGAAATACTCAAGGCCACGCAGGCGAGCTGACTGCCAGGCAGACACAGTCAGTCAGTGTGCTCGCTCTGCTCCTCTCGCTCTCCCTCTATCACTCACTCTCTGAGCTTTCTCATTCACTCTCACACACACACACACACACAAACATTATCAGTAAAGGGGAAACTCATAACTGCATTCCTTCCCAATGATCTGTGAGGTTGCCGATATGAAGGCCAGAGAGTCACAATGAGAAATCGAGAGAGAGGGAGTAGAATAGAGTACTGTTGCCATCCCACCCATTTTTTTTAACCTTTATTTACCCAGGGTTGGTTCTCTGGGCATAATAGGTACACGTGTACTTTTTAGCAACACCCTGCGACACACATTACACACACCTGGGAGCTAGGCTTGGGCGACTGGACCTTTAAAAACTATTATGATTTCATTTCCAGCCTATTATTCAGGTTATTATATTAACTCTCACATATTACAACCAATAGATCTATTTTTTTTTCTGCAAACAAAAAGCCTATAGCCTTGAGCAGACAATGGCTGTGCCTGTCAGAAGTTCAAACATATTATGTGTGTCTGACAGAAAACAGACAAGTCTTCCACAGTGTCCAATATTAACTTTTTGTTTCACCTGCCAAGGGCTGGTAAACTTAAAAAAACGAACCTGCCAAGAATAATTTTCACCGGCCAAAGTAAAACCTTTCACCTGCATAATAAAAAAGGACGATCCCACGGGGCATTGGTGATGGAGAGGGAAGAGTAATGGGACAACAGGGGAAATCTAGATAATCGCTCTTTACTTCCTCATTGACAGTTTCCATAGTCTCGGGCTGTTCAGCACTGACCAGCTCACCAACAGTAACTGATAAGGGACAGTCAGTGGTTGCATGTTGAATAGGAGACAATGAATTTCACTGAGGCTAACTACATGAAACCCACCTGGATTGAGCAATGGTTCTGCTATTATGATCATACTTGTATACATTTCCCTGTAAATTGCAAGTCAAAATGCATTAGTGTGAGTCAAAGGACAAAGTTACAATGATTTACTTTACTTTACAAGTAATTTATTTACTGCAGTTCAATTCATGGCACTTTCATCCCATGTGCCTTTTAAAGAATTTGTAGGGTTTTCTCCAGTAAATATGTGGGAAACTGTCAAAGCTGCACATCCTTGCAATATTTGTGGGAAAACTGTTGATTTTCCAAAACTGTTATGATCATGAAAATCTCCGGTCCTGGCACAGCTCGGGCTTGGAGAGAAAAATACTCCACAGACCAGCAGTCTGCACCAAGAGGAAACAGCGACTGTGTTTACAGCTTTCATGAAGCATAAGGACTAATTTGGGTTACTCTTATTCCAAATGAATGAACCTCGAAGCACCACACCAACTTGGCAAGAGCAAGCTTGCTTTCATCAGTCTAAGTCAAACACTAAAGTTACCAGGGTGGGAAATCAATATCAACCTCATGCTGGTAAATATTGACTGTGGCTGGGAAGTTTGTATACTGTAGCAGCCACTTTGGCACATGTCCAACCATTGTTCTGGGGTTCTATGCAATCCTAAAAATGAAGTTGGCGAATAAAATAGTGAAAGCAGGTGGATTTTAGGGAATGACCAGCCACTGTAACTGGTAGGAATAAAAGATGCTCATCTGTCTTGAAAGTGTCAGTACTTCTTATGCGTACAGTTCAATCTAACACAATAGTAAGTTTGCAGTGTTGGATATTAGGACCCCTTGAATCAAATATATTACACTAACAAAACAGTGCCAGCCAAAACGCTGTCTAAACAAATATGTATAGGTCCAACATAGACATTAGAAGATTTCCAACATTTCAGAACCGCAGCTGGTACAGGGAACAGACCAGACAGACCAACAATTTTCCCAAACACTTACTGCTACAAAACAAAATCCTAGTTTGGGTAGTAGTAGTAAGCTGCATGTAAGAGGAGAGTGAACACAGTCAGAATGTGAGGGGCTCGCACACAAAAAACTCGGACATGTTCAAACACAGCTGAGCTATCCTCTGCAGCGAGCCACCCAAGGAAAGGCATACCACAGTGACGAGTACGATGCATCAACAACTCATATGTATACGTATAATAAAACGTTTCTTAACCTATGCCTCTGGGTGGACAATAGGTCGTAGGCCTGTTTCTGGTGAATATGTGTCAAAGAGCCTGGGTCCCAGGAATAAACCAAATTCAGAAGACAAAGAAAGTGCTGAAAAATTATACCAAACTCACTCCAGAGTTGAACATATTTAAGAGCACCCGGTTTACTCTCTCATAACGTTTTGCTGTTTTCATCGCACTACATGTTAAGTACTGTGTTAGGGTTCATGTGTCCCTCATATCCTGTGTATGTGTGTGTGGTATGTCTACCTGTGAATGTTAAGCACCCACTTAACCAAGTTCCTTGTGCATGCAATGAACTTCAGCAAACTGAAGCGAGTCTCTGATTCTGAGTCAGAAAACCATGCAGCGCAGTCTTTGCAAACTTACAAATGAGGAGGCCAAGCGAGGCTGAACTTAAAACCAGTTTCACAACATAGCAAAGTTCTTGAACAACAGTCTTACTGCACACAACCACACAAACCACACAGCTCGGCTAGCTAAATGCAGCAGCCTGGTTTCAAGATACAGTATTACAGCAAGTTTGTGATTGAGTGTTTCCTCTAAATTCAGTCAGCGATGGTGCCACCCACCCACCACCATCATAACCACCACTCGTGGGAGAAATACTAAAATAACAGCAAAGCATCATCCAGTCTCACTGACTCCTGATAAACAAATAGGTATAAGGCCAATGTTTAGACCTAGCTTTGTCCACTGTGTCTGCTGATGTCAATACAACGTTTGTAAGCTGGGCAGTGAATTGCCTTGGTTGTACAATCTTCTCAACCTGAGACTCGAGAGAAATTTAGTCCATCATCATGGTACCCAAGGTCATTTAATACATTAGCTTGAGTGCTGTTGTCAGGTTATAGGGTGGGTAGGGCATCAACAGCAGACCCATGGCCCACTATGGTCCAGATCCGTGGTTTTAAGAAAAAAGGGGCCAAGTTAGGGTTTATGGTGCAGCTGGGTGTGGGAACTTGGACTGTCACATGGAAAGAATGTCAGTCACGATACACAGGATGCAATACAAAACTTATCTATTCATTACATCAGCAAGCAAATGGCAACAGAAATGTTAACCCACCCTGTCACGAAGTGGTTAACATGAAGACTGTATTACCCCGGTGAAGGGGAATTTAGCGAAATGTGAGGCAAACTGCAGCGAGTCCTAACTTTTGATGACTGAGTACAGTTAGATAACAATAAACTGGGAATTTCAAGCTACCTCAGTGGTTTCTGGATAGCAAGTGGTTTTGCAGAAGCCATGTTGACATCAGCTGCCAACTTTAAGGTAGCCCATGTTATCACTAGCTGCAAATGCAGCCAAATCCAGAGATGGAGCTGCCGTCATCCAGCTAACCAGACAGCTAGCTGGCTAAGCTAACCAGCTAACTGGTTAGCTAACTTTACTCCCGGATGGCAAAATTGGTCGCAGGCAAGTCATTGACACTTGGCTTTAACGCTTTACGGAGGTTCAACTTGCTTGGTGCGTTGAACATAAGAAGAATAGCAGTTAACGTATAAACACAACACAGGCGCCACATCATGGAAAACTCACCCATTCCTGTCCTTCGCACCGCCTCGCTATCAAATGTTGGGAATCTCTTATCCAGCAGCCTCTGTGCTAGCTAGCTACTAGCCAGGTAGATGTGTATTTGCAACTACAAAGTGTTTTTTTGCCGATTCACTGCCGATAAACAAGTCGAGTGTGTCGTATATCCATTCGTCCTTGCACAAACAGCAGCCTCTCCAGATCTATCTTGGTGGTGATTTCAAGATTATTGTGCAGGAAGTTACCCAGGAGTCTCCACCTTTCTTGGACTTGCCCCTCCACTGTTGGCTGCCTGCTGCCACCAAAATACAAAATAGCAGGAAACTTCGCGATGTTTCAGGCAGGACGGTCCCGCGAGAGGAAGGTTTAATGGAATGTTGATCCCCTTCTGTATTATTAGCCCACTCAGCAAGTACAATAGCTATGTATGAGAGAGAGAGAGAGAGAGAGAGAGAGAGAGAGAGAGAGAGAGAGTCTTTTTTCACCTACTTCAAGTTTCAGCACCTCCTTCCTACTGTTACATTTCAATATGGTATTGACTCGTATTGACTCATAAATGCACATTCAGATGGGTTGAAGTGATGATAATGGTTTCAGGATGGTTATGGGAATGGGAACCACAGGTATACGGGCAATGGCTGAGTGGCCAAATGTTTAGAGACACCGCCCTGTTACTTGCACTGGATAAGAGCATCAACTAAACACCTCAAATGTACACTAACAGTGCAATGTTATGGTGTCACCATTATAATGACCTGAGATGGCCTTATCGATACGTTTTCTGATTTATCTTGGCTAGATTCTTGGCTTATCTTGGCTTGATTCAAATAAAACAAACAAACAAACAAAAAAAGATCTCTTAAATATGTAGATTACATGATTGACTGGGCCCAAACGGCATTTTGTTACCTCCAACCTAATTAAACCCTAATATGATGACAACAAAAGTTGTGACTGTGTGCCACTGACTTTCTGGGGAAACAGCAGACAGAACAAAACAGGACAAAACACATTGTTGTCTCCCTCTTGCCCCGAAAATAAAACCTGATCCAGCCAAACTTGAGAGAATGATAAATGGGTCAGTGCGGCCCCCCAGTCAGGTTTGGGAGGATAATCAAACCTGCAATCCCAGACATCAAAGACGGTTTTGTCTCTCAGCACGTGTTGAAAAGACAGAGGTAGAAGACTTGCCAAAAGCCCATCTGGCCCTTTCTTATGTTATGTAAAAAAATTCCCTGCATTTTGGCTTGATAATAACTGGCATGCCCAGCTGGCATGGTGGAGTGCTGGGAGCGATTTTAGATGCCAGTTTGGGTGTAGAGGGAGTTACTTGATCACAAAATTTCTCTCTCTCTCTCTCTCTCTCTCTCTCTCTCTCTCTCTCTCTCTCTCTCTTTAACTTCCTCTCTCTTTCTTACTCTGTCTTTCTCTCTCTCTTTCTCATCCTCACTCTCTCCACATACCAAACTCTCCTCTTTCACATGCACACACACAAACATAAACACACACGCACAGCTATGACTAATCAGTGTTTCTGAAAATAAATCCCATTTGATGGCATCAGTGCTTGGCAGTGTCTTAGCTGGTTTGGCATGAAAGGGCACAATATAGGATCCTCCCCATCTGCTCATTGACAACATGCCATTTAAAATACCCGCGCCACACCCTATATTACCATGTTACACGCTTGCATGGCAGGAAATTGACCGAAAAGTTATTAAAAGTTCATGAAATAACCCTGCAATTGAGATTAGGTGGGGAAACTGTCTCTGAAAATGTACAAAAAATGGAAAAAGAGCTTTATTAATATGTGTGAGTTTCATAATTCTAACATTTTCAAGAATGTCTGTCTCTTTTTAAAGAAGGGTTTGGATGAAATTGACCCTTATCCGCTAAAAAATATGTCCCAAAATCAGGTCACATGAGTAAAACAAACCCCATAGAGAAAGACCCCCTAAAATCCTGTATGTTTTAAACTCACAATGATCTTTTGACGCCCTCATTAACTTTCTTGTGGGCTTTTGTTGTCAAAATCTCACTTCAGTCTTCATTTTGTCAACTAGTGTCTTCAAAAGTCAATTCTTTTGCTCCTTGAAAAATTTGAATATACTTTACATATTAGGATTAGGATTTTCACCTTACATGTGTGAATCACAAATACAAAAGAAGTTTAAAAAATGTGTTTTCATTACTACTGTGATCAAGCTCATTCTACCTCAGGCATTTACAAGCCAAGCCTTTCCTCTCTTGTCTGGATATAGTAAGCACAAGGCCTTCTGTCATGGCCAAGCTTATCTCTCACATGAGCAGAGTGAACTGTAAAAAAAAAAAAAAGAAAAAAGGAAGTAGTTGAGTGCAAATTCATGTTGATAGAATCCATTTAAGCAAAGTGTCAACAACCAGTTGAAAGGCAGCGTAAATACAAATTCTATACAAATGTGTCTGACCGCAGCAGTGCCACACACACACACACACACACACACAAACACACACACAAACACACAGACACAGCGTGGCTCATTGTGTGCCAGTGTGAATGACACAAAGTGGAAGCCTGGCTATCCAAAGGGATTATGGGAACCACAGCTATGGTCAATTGCTATCATCAATGTAAACATCTGGGATTTCTGTTTTTGAAACCCTTTTGTGGCTGACCTTAACTTTAACCCATTCTTTCCCAGCAGTGGCGGGTAGAGTACTGAAAATCTATACTCAAGTAAAAGTACAATTACTCCCATAAAAAATGACTCAAGTGAAAGTGAAAATTACCATTTGAGAAACCTACTCAAGTAAAAGTAAAAAAGTACCTGGTTAATAAATTACTCAAAGTACAAGTTTCTTTCCATTTTAATATTTTTTAGGGTGTGCGGGCCAGTGCAAAATAATGAAAAAACAGCACTTGTTGATAAACCCTTTATAAGCCCTTTATAAAACAGAATATAAGTCTGTTTAACTCTAGTATTTACAGACATTATCAAAGTAACCAAAGCCCCACAGCCCCAAAATACAGTAGATACCGAATACAATACAACTAATTAAAACTCAGATTTTCTGTTCTGTAGTATTACTCCCTGTACCAAGACCTCAGTCAATCAACTAGAAAATGAAAACTTCTCTCCATTCACATTTTTCATTTGGGGATACCCATTTGTTGGAAGCTGCCTCTTGTTCTGGGTTTTGCTGCGTCATCATCGCATCGTGGTCAAAGGACAGGTGGTGCTTATTTTTCTTCCAGGCAGCTGGCAACTTGGTAACTTGGCATCTGCAGTAGAGGTGCTCCTCGCACGCTCCCCCCCCCCTACACTCAATCCCCACATTTAGAGCAGACTAGTTGTAACGAAGGTATAAATGGCAAATGTAGTGAAGTAAAAAGTAGATTACTGGCTCAAAAATATACTCGAGTAAAGAGTAGAAGTACAGTTTAAAAAAGGAACTAAAAGTACCTTAAAAAAAACTACTTTTTTACTCACGTGTGTTACTTGTAATGCGTTACTACCCACCCCTGATTCCCAGTGTTTTCCCAGACAGGGAATAGCTGGAAACACATGGCATTAGTATAGATAAAGACTTCACCTAATCAATACATTTTGAAAATGAGCAGTCAACTTCGTCACAGAACATTTAGCTATAGCCTACAGTCAGTGCCCTACTCAAGTATGGGTACTGTTACTTCACCGATATTTTACTGTAGAAGTAGAAGTAAAAGTACTGGTGTAAAAATCTACTGAACTAAAAGCAAAAAGTGGCTCATTTAAAATGCAATCAGAGTAAAAATTACTGAGTTACTTTTTTAGAAAAGAGAACGTTAGATCAAATGTTTTCAATGTGATTCTAAAACGATGACAGTACAGAGTTCAAACTAGATTCTTTTAATTGGAAAACAAAATAGAAATCATACAATAAAGTGCACAAAGTAAAGCCAGATTACTCTTCTCTTCTTTGCTGACTGACTGTTCACTGTGAACTGCTTCACAATTGGGACATTTATATTAGTCCAGTTTATGTTGCTTACGGAGAGCCACAAAATCTGTACTCAGTAATGGATGTGATTTAAAAATGTAGTGAAGTACAATACTTAATTAAGTAAAAATATACTTAAGTAAAAGTAAAGTTACTGACTTTAAAATATACTCAAGTACACAAAAAGCTCCTCAATTACAGCAACATGAGTAAATGTAATTAGTTACTTCCACCCTTGCCTACAATGCATGGTTCATTGGTGTATTTTTTACTTTAACAAGCACTAGTGTACAGTCTAATATCTAACTGTGGACTGCTGTTACTCCTTCTCCCCTAACTACTGTCAAGGTGTCCTTGAGAAAAGGCACTTAACCCAAACTCCTCCAAGTGCCCAACAGTAGAAGAATGAAGTGTACTGGGAAGCTCACAGGTCTGAATGTGTATTAGTGTTAGAAGCTGCCAAAACATCACTGTCAATCAAAATTTTGCACTTAACTACCCAGCCTGAATAAGTAAAGGTAACGAAAAAGCAGCAAAAAGACAAAAAGTGGGGAGCAGGTCTTTGCTTGCTTGAAGAAAAAAAGCAACTATATTCAGACAAACTAACCTGAATAAAATAAAGGTAAAGAGAAAAGTATCTCTACCTCAGCAGAATATAATGATTATGGATTCCTCAGTGCCTTACTGTATTGTCTGCTGTGACTTTGTAGCTCAGTGACTTAAAAAAAAAAACATCTATTGTCCCATTACATTTTTCTGCATTGCTTGGATGTAGTCCAGAGCCACCTTGTGGTGAATTTGTGAAATTACAAAGCTTTTATTTCACCTTAAATTTCAGAGTTTATCTTGTATTTAACAGCTTATAATGTGCAGAGGTGTAGTCTTAGATCCAAGGGCCAGATTAAAGACTAAAGGTGACCGAAGCTTTGCAGTCTAAACTTTTAGAACAATTTGCCTCATCTTTTGTTCAACAATTTGTTAATGTAACTGCCAACTGAAAACTCATTTCATTTTCTAGACTTTCATTCAATATATATATTGTTTAGTTATGATTGTTTTGTTGTTTCATTTTCCGTTCAAATCAGTTGGACGTCATTTGCCCTTGTTTGTTTTGCTGCTTCTTGTAACTTTCCCCATGTATGTGTGTTTGTTTTTATCCTTTTAATTGTGAAGCACTTTGTACTAGAAATAAAGTTTCTTATTATTTTTATTACTATTACCTTATACCCTGCACAAGTGATGGGATACTACACAAGATGGAGTATAAAGGGCATTACTGGTGCACCGAACTTGGTCTACATGACAAGTTTCCCACGTGTGCACGTGAGTTTATCACGTGCACAGCGGTCACCTATTGTTGTCCGACCTCCAAGCCTCAGTCTATCTTTTGACTGTTGACAATGTGAGATTGGTCAAACAGTTGAGCAGTGCAGGACGCACAGAACATGAAAGGGAAAATTCCTCCTCAAACACATTTCACGTGTAACCGATCAACATGGATGTCTTTGTAGAAGCATAGATCGTTGCTTTGAGCTTTGATGATTTACACATTTCTCCAAACCAAGGCCCAAGGATATTTTTGGAAAGCTATTTTTGATTGTACCAAAAGATTATTAGAGCAAGGTTATTCCAAAACAAAGCACATGTTAAATTGTCCATGGTCCATGGTTTCATCTTACGCCAGAACAAGGTCAACCAATCTCTTAGTAGCTTTGTTGAGAGAGATGAACACGTCCAGAAGGGCTTTCCCTTTCTCTCCTAGATCTCCAATGGTCACACCAAATATGATACAGAAGACGATCAGGCCCATATTCATTCCTGCTACTCTCTCTTTCACAACTCGGATATCATAGGTGACGTTCTGAAAAAACAAATCATGTGAATTGTGCATTTGCACAATTCGGTGCACAATTTGGTGACCTGCAGTTTAAATTAGAAGAAAATTTATCAAGAAATAACTATAAACAACAACATTACATCCAAGACTGTACCGATCTGCTCATGTTCAAATCATAGTCAAAACTCACCTTTTCAGAACTGCTTTTAATGTGTGATTAATCTTGTGTGTCATATGATTTTATTGTGTTGTTTTTAACTTATGTAAAGTGTCTTTGAGTACCCTGAAAAGCGCTCTACAAATAAAATGTATTATTATTTAAATAATATAAGAAAAGAAAAGTGTAATAAAACTTCTGGCTACAGACATGCAATCCCAAGACCTGTTCTGCTTAAAAAGCATCATTCCCTCCACTGTAATTGTATTTGCCCTAGCCTTCTCCCTAAGTAGCCTGTCAAACATGCCAAAATCACGCTCTGAGCTGGCATTTGTTTTTGGCGCACCTGTTACCTGTTCCTGCAGTTCCTGGGTTACAAAAGAGTAACGGCCGTGCTGCAGATGGTCAGCCAACATGCACCTGCATACCCCGACAAGGCTGGCTAGAAGGATCTCTACTGCCTGCACAGTTAGAGCGTCAAACTCTGCATTGGTGCTCCATACTGAACACTGAAAAACAGGGCTATCTGATACATCTATATCCTCAAACAGCCTCACCTCCCCTGTCACAAATGGGTGTCCATCTGCCTGTCACTCCCCGAGCTTCCTAACTAGCTCCTGATACCTGTCATTCGTGGCAAGTACACTCTCTTCCTTAGAAAGAGCAACCCACAGAGGATATACTACCAACTTGTCAATCAGACTTAATGCCCTACAACCTGCAAGAAACTGAGGAACACCGATGTCATCATTCACAGCCTGAACAAGTTTGTTCTCTGCCCTGTTGGCAGCTGTGAATTCGCTAAGGTCCTTGCTGAGGAAGTATAGACCAGCAGCATTGTGGAATGTGATGTTTGCTCTATTGCCGTTAAAGGGGGCAAGGGGAATACTGTCAGACCCATTCCTGTCCATAAGAAATGTTCTGAACTGGATAGGCTTGCCACTCTTCTCACATCC
This sequence comes from Centroberyx affinis, assembly GCF_046629955.1. NCBI lineage: Eukaryota > Metazoa > Chordata > Actinopteri > Beryciformes > Berycidae > Centroberyx > Centroberyx affinis. The sequence continues at coordinate 63,233 of NW_027280096.1, forward strand.
ACGTTCCTGTACAAGTTTACACACTGTTCTGAGTAGTCGAGGGTTAGGGTTAGTGCCACTCTCATTTCTAACCACATATTCACTATCCTTTACATCCCCGCTGTCATCTCCACCCACACAACTGGCTGTCTGTGTGCCCAGCTTACTGCCTACCCTATCAGTGCCAAACACCAGATTTTCCCATTTACACAGGGTGTTGTTGGTCTGATGTGCCAAACCATCAATAAGATGCAAGCCACAAAATAATTCATGAACTACACAGAGGCTTGCCCTCTCTTCCTCACTACACTCATCAAAACCCTCTACTATATCTGGCAGAATGCTGACTCTATATTCTGTCAGAATTTCATTAAACTTCTTCTGTATGTTAGCCCTATCAATCATTAAATTCTTGATCTTGGCGAAGACATTTTTCTCACAGTGCTCAACATTCACCTCTCCTCCACCACTCCTAACTACATCCTGAATCATCTCCCTAACTGTATCAAATGTGCACTGGGCAGAGCCGGATGCTTGCTCTCTTAAACCTAAATGCAACCATTAAAAATATGCCTGCAGTGCCATATTTATGCCCATGCTCACTAGTGGCATCAGTACACAGGGTGATGTCATTTTCTGTAAGAATGGCATCCTGCACATGTTGCAGTGCCACCTGTCGTGCTTCCAAGACCATATATTTGCAGCCAGCCAGCTTCTCTAGTATGATCCTGACCACCTCTGTGGCTTTATTGGCGCTTACCCCTCTAGTTGTCACTAAATCCATGTACACTTCCCTAACAGCATCAGAATACTTGCCATGCTCAAAGGTGGTGATATGAGCCTGGCCTACAAGCCTGGTTTAAAACCTGTACCTGCTCTAGTAAATCAGTAACTGTATGACTGCTCTGACCTGCCTTCCTTTTGTAGTAGTTATTACGGAGGGATTCCTTTCTCTTCTCTACTTTCATTTTCTCCAAATCCTCACAAAGGTCCTGAATCCTGCTTTCTGCTTGCACTATTGCCTTTACTAGGCCCTTGTTCCTCAGTCTAAGTTCCTCTGTGTCTTGCTGTACTTTCTGCAACTTACTCTCCCTCTGCTGAGTGAGCCTCTCACTACACCTAGCCAACTTGGACTAATTTGTTTGGTTTTCTGTATAATTTCACATGAATTCTCTTTTGGGTGGATTTTCTTATTTTGATTGAAAATGAAGCCATGCTCTGTTGCTTTTACTGTCTCTGTTTCTCTCTGTCTGTTTCTCATCCGCACAGACACACCGAACAAAATGGTTGGATCTGAAGATCTTAAACATTTAGGCTAAAACGATATTTTATTATAAAAGGATGTGAAGGATTTTACAACATTTAGGATTAAATGCCTATAACAACATGATTCAAAAGATATGTGAGGACAGAATTTGTATTTGGGTTGTAATGACCAATGCTGACCAGTAGAGGTCAGACTAACCTTTATCAATTTGGTGGTGTTTTGATGTTTTGTCAACGTTGAGCAATGATTTACACATTTCTCCAAACCAAGGCCCAAGGTCTCAAAACAGTTAGCCCAGCCATGTGCTAGTGGTTGCAATCTGAAAAACCTGTAAAGGATCCTCCTTTACATCTGACGTTAACATGCATTCTGTTTGACTGGGTTGTATTGAGATACAGCAAAAATGCATAAAACCTAGGTGTAAATGAACCGCAGATGCATTGAAGATGCAATCACCCTAAACATCTCCAGAGGTGATCAGAGATGCATTTGGCCGTACTAACAACAAAGTGGAAATCATCAGTCAAGTGGAACCAACCAAGATGCTCACACGAATCAAACAGGTGGCAGGCAGCTCAGATAGGAACATATTTGTTAAAAATGGATTGTCAGGATACTTGTGGATGCAAGCGAGACGAAGTGTAAACTGTCTGTCAGGTGTAAAAGGAGCCAAGGTTCCACAAAGCACTATTACTTGTGAATGGGGAAGTGTCTTGAAATAATAATTAGTGAGGAGGTTTTCTGTTCCAAAACGAAGTACGAGGCGGAAAGTGAGTTTTGAAAGCCAGAAATCTCAGCAACTGGCAAAGTAATTGCTGAGTCACCGGTACTGATCAACAATCCAATCAACCCCCCGCAGATATATTATGGTCATTTTGCGCTTTGGGTCATTAAAATCGTACTTATTGTGCCTTTTAGGTATATTCAGCCATAATGGATTACAGCTACAGCTCGTTTTCGTCGTTGCGTTGGACGTTCTTTGGAGATGCTAACATGTTGCTCTCATCTGCAGCTGTAAATCTCCTTGTATTGTCATTTCCAAGCACCTGCAGGCCAGGAAGATGTACTAACAGCACCAGTATCACAGACAGACTCTCTGCTGTCTGAAAACTGATGGAACATCTTTTCATCCCAAATGCACTACAAGGCAGACTCTTTGAACCCTGCAAGCCAGACAGAAGGCGGCACTGACAGAGAGATTAGGTTTTGATGTCGGCTGCTTCTGTGCAGGAGGTGATGCTCATCGGTGTGGCTGTGAAGAATTCTACATAAAAAGGATTTACAAAAGCAGTGAATAAAGTTTATTAAATGTTTGGATGCATCTTGAAGAGGACTAGCAGTGTGTTTGTGTGGGCTAGTGTGTGGGGGCGGAATGGTTGAAGATACTGTGAGTGTGTGTGTGTGTGTGTGTGTGTAGTGATGTGTGAGGGAGACGGTTGTATGTGAGCTTAAAAGATTCAGGTTTGTGTGTGTGTGTGTGTGTGTGTGAGAGAGGGAGAGAGAGAGAGAGAGAGAGAGAGAGGGAGGGGGAGAGATGTTTGTATAATGCCCAGACTTTGTGTCAGTGGGCTACTTTCAAACCTTTCAGGCTTTCTTTATGAAAGACGGTGCAAAACAAACACACACACACTCATGCAGGCAAGCACACACTCTCTCTCCTTCACTCTGTCACTCTCTTTCTCTCATACACACACAAAAACACACACACACACACACACACACAGAGCAAACCCTTTTTTCCCCCACATGATGCTTATAGTCACGATAGTGCTATATAAGGAAACTTCACCTAGTAACTGCAGTCTGGGGATATTTGTATAGCCCTGCAGCCACTGAGGCTATCTGGCCTACTGAATGTCAGCTCTGCTCTGCAGCTTGACTGAACAGCAATGTTGGTCCGGCCATACAGCCAGAGTATCCTCCACACGCTACTGTCAACACACAGTGTGTCCCTCCACCTTCCCCCGCCTTCCTCTCTCTCTCTCTGTCTCCTGCTGTCTCTCTCCCTCTGTGTCTCTTATTCTAGGTGTTAGGCAGTTCTTAGGCATTTCTTAACACCTTTCTTTCTCGCTGGCACCTAATATCCAATGCCTGAATTCTTTTGTTTTGGTAGATTTTCTTTCCCTGTCTCTCTCTCTCTCTCCTCCTCTCCTCCCGACTGAGTCACTAACCCACTTCCACTTGATTCCTCCCCGCCAGCAGAAAGCAAAGTGGCACGTTTCTTTTCCTCCCTGTATCTCTTCCCCTCTCCCTCCCTCCCTCCCTCCCTCCCTCGCTCCTTGCCCGCTCTTTCCCGCTCCACGTGCGCGGCAGATGGTGTGCTACTCTTTTATCAGCTGCTGCTATTTGCAGTAACGTCTGAGGCTATAAGTACGCCGCAGCGCGTTTGTATACTGACTGTTTACTGACTGACTGGCTGACACACTGCACATTTGCTGACTGGATATCTTGATAGCAGGATAAGTGGATGGATGACTGGTTGACAGGCTGGAAAATATGCTGCAGGCTGACTGGAGAGCTAAATTGCCTGGCTGGCTGGATGGCTTGCTGGCTGACTGGTTGACTGACTGACTGCACTGTTGGCTTGCAGGCTGCTTGAGACAGATGACTCATACTTCCGCGTTTGCTCCACTGACACATATGAGACGCAGGCTGCTGTGTGGGTCAGTGGTGGCCCTGTTATCCCACAGTTGGTGTCTGACACCATGTTGAGGGATTAGTCAGCGCTGATCCATTAGAAACCTGCCTTCAGGATGGCCATGATTGGACCATATGGAGCAGTGACGGCGTGTGAGGCACAGCATGTCCTGTTGTTCATGGGGTTATGTGGAAACGTCCTTACAATGCCTTAGGTTCCATTTGATTGTCTCTATTCCTAATGGATAAAAACATTGCGTTTTCCCAGACCACTTTTGCAACTTTGTCGCTATTTAGCAAATTATCAGACCCTAACCCCCCCTGGCAAATTTATTTCTCAAAAGCAACTAGTGACAAATGAAGCAAACTCTTTCCAGCCACTGAAAAAAAATTGTAATGCTTTGACTCCCAAAGCATTTGGTATCAAATTAGCACAGCTGATGTCGATTTACGCCACTTGCTAGACCAATCCAAAGAGGGTGATCACATCGCTTCCCATACAGTGTGGCCCCTTCATATAAAAATTAGCATTTGACATTGTTGGCAACACTGGCCCAGTCAAGGCCAGTATACTGTAGCATCAGTAAGATTACATTTCAAATCTACAGTAGTTTAAAGGGCAGATCACTGCGTCTGTGTGAGGCCTACACATCAAAAACTCAATCCTGAGGGAAACAATCACCACTTTTCCACAGCAGGAGGATGAGTAAGTCCTGACTCGCCCTGTTTGGGCCTTTAGTGGAAACCAGATTGTATTCCTGCTCAGCTCTATGGGACATGGAGGATGATGAGAGTCCCTTTACAGACTCGCTCCTGCAGTTAATGCAGCAATCAGGTTTCACTGAGCCAAAGGTTATATACTCCTGATGAGACTGGATTTTCTATTAAACTAAGGATCAGGACACAATTACTTTCTAGTATATTTTTTTTAAATCTGATTTTAAGCAATAGCATATGACAGGAAGTGCTATATCATGGTTACTGACACTGCACAGAGCTCCACAGATCAGCACACCAACGCCAATAACAGCAATATAGAACTAGCCTACCTTGTTGTTGCTTTCAAACAATATTTTTTACCCTTGGGGAAATTAGGTTGTTGCCACAGCAAAGGTAAAGTAAATAATAGGGTAGGCCTATCCATATGCTATATATGTAGGTCTGTGTGTGTGTGTGTGTGTTTGTGTGTGTGTTATTAGCCTATATAAAACAATAATAATAATAACTTCAAACAAAGTTACAAAGTGCTTTACAGAGACAAGAAACATAATCAGAGGTAGTCAAATCAGATAAAAACATGAGACAGAAATATAAAAATAAATACAAATAAATAAAATATTAAATAGATATTGTAAGTTATAGAAGTAACTATAAATATAGGCATGTATAGCCTACACATAATTGCTATATATGTATATAAATATAGGTAGCCTAAACACAACCTGAATCAACATACATGTATTGAACTGTATTCATGAATACAGTATGAAAGTAAAGCGACAGACAGCGGTCCTACAAAAAACCCACGTTGGTTCACCTGCTGCTGCAAGCCACATGCAACCTCCACCCGGAAGCAGGTTTCAGCCCCGTACGTGAGTCCTGCGGGGCTCTGATTGGCTGAGGAGTGTCGGTAGCGCCCGCCCGCCCTCCCTCCCTCCCCCCCCCCCCCCGCGCTACGTCACCGCCTCGATCCGTGGTGTGCTGCTGCAGCGCGGACAGCCGCACCGCACTGACAGCCTGGACCGGGCGAGGCAGCGATCCCACTCTGGCCCTCATCCATCACCGCTATGGGAGTGATTACCCCGCTCTTTGTGAACCCAGCCCTCATCCCGTACTACCTGAAGCCCGTCCACCTGGAGACACAGACTATAAAACACTGCCGCAGTTGAGGCTGTCGCTGCATTAGAAACCCAGCTCAGGTACCGGAGTGCTGCACTGATGCGAGCAGGATGATGAGCCGCCTTTAGACATGAGAAGTGCCGTTTCTCTTTTGCACACAACTTGGACAAGGACATTTGACTCGACGCTCATCTGAGTCTGTTTTTTTCATGATCTGGGGGAAAATGCCTGTCGTGTGCGTGTCAGCGGTGGTGAGTACAGTTACCATACATCCACATCCAGCCGTGTTTTTATTATTCTTTATTCTAAGGACTCCTCCAGCAGGTTCTCCATTTAAAGGCGCAGTGCCTGTTGTTTTCCCCCTTTCCAGTTTGTCCCGACCCAAACTCACCTCCTAATCAAGATAAGATATTTCCAACTTTGATTGCTGAACTACGATAAAGCCTCGGTTTTTAAAGGTTTATCATCTTGAGTAATGTCAAATTTATTTACATGGACGAAAAGCACAATAGAGTGCACAGTGGAAGGATGGAGAAAGAGAAGGCACTCAGCAGTCTATTGTTTACCCCATAGCAGTTTTGTTTGCCAGACACCTGGAAATGTCAGTCAATTGACTCTTATCTATTGACAACAAAAGTACGATTTGATTCCACAACTTTTGAGAAAAAAACAAAACAAAAAAAACGTCACCATTATGGTAATCAAATTTAATGGCTTCATATTTCAAAACTATGAGCTTGTCATGTAAAGTGTAAGCCCTAAATCGCCTATTTTACTGGCCAAAGTAGCAAAATAGGCACAAGACATATTATTATATTTTATTATCATTATTGTTATTATAACTTAAAATAGATCCTAAAATCATAGACTATCATGGATGGATTTCAAATGATGGGTGTGTCATTTTGGGGTGAAACTAATTTCTAAAATATTCAGTGATCAGTAACTGTCATCATCACTCTCAGTCCAGTCCAGTGAGTCAGATGAGGCTCGTAGCACACAAAGACTTTGCCTTTGTCTCCTCACAAAGCAGAGAGGCTGCAGCTGAGATGAAGTGGTGTCGATCCGTCAGGCCTCTGATGTTGTTGTGATTGAAGACACACAGAAGTCTCTAAAGCTGTGGGTTTGTCAGGGTTTCCATGCCCAGTTAGACGTCAAATTCAAGGATTTTTCAATGGCTTTCAAGGGCTTGATTGGTGAAATTCAAGGGCTCAAAATTGTCCTGTTTTGGGGTAATTAGACATCGTTGAGGCTTCATTTTTTATTCATGATCTTTTCAAGTCAACAAATCATGCTGAAATCATACTGTACATTTTAAAAATGCTGCTGTATCAACACAAATCTCCATCACAGTGTTTTCCTCAGGATGTGAAGTGCTATATTTAAAAAAAAAAATCAAGTGCTTTCAAGGCCATCTATTCATCTTCAAAAACCTTAAAGCCTTTTTTTTTCTCAAATCTTCAGTCTTTCAAGTTTTTTCAAGGTCCACAGGAACACTGGTTTATTATGGAGGTAGCCATATGAAAACAGCAAGTAGGCAACTCACTGGTACAGTTTAAAATACACTTGCAACTGAATGTAGTTTATGGGGTGATAACAGTGGGGAGAGTCAAACCTCCCTACTGGAAAATAGTAAAGTATATTTTGGTGCACTAAGTACAATGTAATAACATCTACAGTAACTGTAGCTGTAGTTAAAGTTTGGGCTTGTTGTTGTGCGTATGTTTACATATAATAAAAGGCATTGCATGTTTTTTCATTTTTTAGCATGCACACCTTCATAGGAGTTCAAAACTTACATCATCAGCAGCCCTGCTTTTTTTCCCCCAGCTCTCAATATTAATTATTGTAAACTGGCAAAAATACCTTTTCCTCCAGGTGTGTTTTTATTCTTTATTCTAAGGACTCCTCCAGCAGGTTCTCCATTTAAAGGCACAGTGCCTGTTGTTTTCCCCTCCAGTTTGTCCCGACCTGAACTCACCTCTAATCAGCCAGTTATAAGATATTTCTAACTGATTGCTGAACTACGATAAAGCCTTGTTTTTTAAGGTTTGTCATTTCAGTAATATCTAATTTATTCCTCTATGGATGAAAAGCACAATAGAGTGTACAGTGGAAGGATGGAGAAAGAGAGCAGTCTGTTGTTTACCCCATAGCACTTTTGTTTGCCAAACACCTGGAGATGTCGGTCAATTGACTCTTATCTATTGACACAAACTGTCACAACAAAGGAACTATTTGATTCCACAACGTTTGAGGAAAAAAACAAAGCAAAACAAAACTCACAGTTAAAGAGTAACTAAACCCCAACTAAATCTGTGGTGAAGCCTGACACCTAATGGTGAAAAGTAGGGTGCTGAACTGGTCATCTGCTATTGGCTGGTCTCTGTACCCTGTGATGTCACCCTCTATAGCAGTGGTTCTCAATGTGGGGTCCGGGGACCACCAGGGGTCCTTGGGGGGCTTCCAGGGGGTCCCCAGCAAATTGATGAAGTGTTAAACTTCACCATTATTTCATTTACAAGAAAAATGTAGAAGAATGACTATTTTGATCATAGTTTCACTGTTATCTCTCTACCTACAATAAAGACAGTCATGGAATTCGAGACAAAATCATATCTAATAATAAAAATATTCTCATATTTGGGTCCGAGAGACAGAATCTCATCAAACGGGGGTCCATGGCCCAAATGTGGACTAAATTAGGGGTCCTTGATATGAAAAAGGTTGAGAATCACTGCTCTATAGAGTACAACAGGTGGTGACATCACCTGGCACAAAGACCAGCCAATAGGAGAAGGCCAGTTCCACAGTTTTCAACAAAAGTTAACAATTTCTTTCATGCCACATTACCAATTTGTTTCACATTATGAGATGCTCACATTGTCACGACTGGTCCTGAAATGGGACATGAGGTCTGCCCATTCAAATTCTAGACAATTTTAAGCATTTAGCTGATTATTGCAACACCACATGACCAATCAGCACTTTATCTGGGCTGCCCTTCTCCCGATGGACCAAGTTTTGGAAAAAAGAGCAAGGCGGATATGTCTAAAATGGAAATGAGTCTCCATGCACTGCACCCATGTTGTTTGGTTCGGCCAATAATGGAGGGTTTGCCTCTTCTTATGTCTGCCGCCACAAAGTCTGATGATGTTATGTGAATCTGTTTGGAAGTTAAATGCCTTTTAGTGAGAAGCCACGCCCACCGCCACACCCCCCTTTGGCCAATTGGTATTGAAAATGAATCAGTTCTTCCTCGCCATATCACCAAATCTTTCCACTTTTTGAGATATCCTACTAACAAACAGACAGAATGAGGCGAAGAAATAACCCCCATCCAACCCCGCTGGTGGAGGTAATGACATAAAACCGTCTCTCATGTCAAATTCCACCAAATGTGCACTTTAAATTAGCTGTAAAATATTTATTATGTCTAATAACCTTCATTATCTTTGATGTACACGCTTAAAATAGGCTAATAGGCTGACTGACTAATCTAGGCTTTCAGTAATAGTCTGACTGCACAAAACTAATCATCACTGCTGTCACTTATTGGAACGGGATCAATATGCTTAACAAAGAGCATCTTTGACTAATACTGTAGACTAATATAAGCAGTCAGCCAAATTATATTTCCTGCCATGAAGGATGAGCCCAGTTCTTTCCTCCCTGGAGCTCGTCAGGCTGCGGCCGGCTCTGAGGCCCTGCTGCCTGTCGGTGGTGTGTTTGGCAGGACAGGCGGACGTCAACACAAAATAATCATCGTTGGCCAACGGAGGAGGCTTCGTTTCTTTTCTGGGTATTGTCAGAGATGAATTCAGCGTGACTGAATCCAAACAGAGCCGCTCTCTGTGAGCTGGCATGATCTGAGGCCGCGGCACAGAGCGGCATGGGGACACGCAGCAACAGGTGCTGCTGTGCTACTTGGCATGTGACTGTGGGTATGTGTGTGTGTGTGTGTGTGTGTGTGTGTGTGTGTGTGCGTGAATGAGTGCATGTATGGGTGTTTTTGTGGGTGTATGTGTTTGTCTGTGCATGTGATTATGTTTGTGTGGTGTGTGTGTCTGTGTGTCTGGTGGGCCCCACTTTAATTGGGTAATAATTATGGCTTAATGTTTTCCGCCACACACACACACACAAAAACACATCCTGGCCACACGCATGGGTGTGTATACATCTCATTATGTAACACACTTGCTCCATTACACACACACACACACACACACACACACACTGCATCCTACACAGTAGTTTTACTGTGTTCTCTCATGTCCTGCCATGTACAGTCAATGGAGTCACTCCTGTATACCGTATATTTAAAAGAGGAGCAACCTTGAGCCATCTGGAACTTCTCTCAACCCCCAGTGACTCAGTTTTTACTTCCTGGTCGGTGGTAAAGTTTGTTGCTAACCAGAAATGTGTTTACAGGGTGGAACTGTTGTTGTTGCCTGTAGATAATACAGCGCTGCCTCGATAGCAGAACTCTCACAGATAGTACAGCTCTTCCCTGATGACGACAGAGGCTCTGCGGCTTGCAACAATGGCATGCAGCGTGTGTCTCCACATGCGTGTGAGGATAACTGGTTATTTTGGGATGTTGTTAGGAAATGTAAAAATACTCCCACCAAAGGATCCTCTGCCTGTTGCCCATATCAGGTTTCTGCTGGATGGGTTGACTTGCCCTTTGTGTGGTAGTCATGAGTCTGCTTGCAGATGCTGCAGGCACGACTTCTAGAGGTGTAACTTACAGGTGCTGCGAGTAGTGTTTTAACATCAATAAATTATTACTGCATTATCTTTGAGATATTAGTGTAATTGCCATAAACAAAGGAGACCACTGTCAACACTGTGAGAAAACAAGGTACAGACTTGTACCTTTTGTCACTAGGGCTGTATTATTTTAAGCTAGAGCCCCAATACAGCTCCAGTGACAAAAGGTACAACTCTCTACCTTGTTTTCTCACAGTGAAGAAGAGTGGCAGCCTCTACTAGCCTCTATGCTGCATTTTGCGTTGTGTGACACTGGGTTGGAGATCGCGGGAAATCTGCTGGATTGCTTTACGGCACAAAACAGGAACTGTTCTTCCAGCAGAGCTAAAGTTTTCAGAGTTTCTCACGATAGCAGATAATTAAAATTATTTGTCCCAAAAGTGGGCAGTTGTTTTTGCCGCAAGGCACACAAAAACATTAAAACATTAAACGAAAACATCACTTCCAACATGTTCATCCTCTTCAGCAAAGCCAAATAGAAAACCTTTGACTGAAGAAGCAACATTCTCTCTGTGACAGGAAGCAGGAAGGTTTATGGGAACTGTGGTCTTAAATTTGAGAAACTCTGACACGACTACTCTAGCCTCTATCTAGGCTACCAATCTTCTTGACTATGGTCTTATTTGTTTACAGTAATTATACCAAGGTGCATTTTATTTGACTGATATATAGATGTTTTAAGAATGCTACACATAGCACCCTTAACACAAGAATGCTGTGTGAATCATTAGCCCGAGGCTAAGAGTTACCCATGGGTTAAATGTTAAGTTAAGCTAACCTCTCGGCCAACTGTTAGCCCAGGGTTAAGATAACCTTAGGCTGAGGCATGATGAAATAGACATGCAGCCACACAACACTCCTGTCACATGACAAAAACGTGCAGACGGCTGCCGGTTTCTCCATGCAGACAAAAGAGAAGTGAAAGGAGAGGTTCAGGTTTGGCCTCACTAAAAGTCACCTAAAAAAAGATCTGACTTATCAGTTCTGGTCTTGCGTCAGTGGCCGCTAACAGCCTGGGCCCTGGGCGTGTCTCTGGACCGGCCTGGAGCTGCTGCTGGAGGTAGAATTACAGGGTGTTCTGTTCAGCCTGCCAGCCAGCCAGCCAACCGGGGAGTCAGAAAGTCGGGGGGTTGAGGTGGTGTTTTTGCTGAGTGTGGGTGTGTGTGTGTGTGTGTGTGTGCTGTGCGGGCCGTCTGGACAGGAACCCGCTCTGCAGTGGTGCAGTGCTGTGCCACACTGTTACCGACACGCTGTAAACAGGAGCTGCCCGCCTGACGGCTCCACCCTCAAGCCTCTCCCTCCTGCCTCTATCTGCTCCGTCCTTTGCTGTATCAGTGAGTCACAACAGCATCATCTGAAACAACCCCCTTTTAGAGATAACTGCCATCCACAGATGAAGCCCTGACATAATGTGACACTGTCCTCAGAAAGAGAAATTGATCAAATGTCAGAAACAGCGATATCAGACAGAATACCAGCAGAACCTCTCAGGGAAAATCTCTGATTATGTAAGTTCTTGTTCGATCACCTTGTCTCTGCCTGCCTGCCTGCCTGCTTGACTGGCTGGCTGGCTGCTTGGCTGGCTGGCTGGCTGGCTGACTGGCTGGCTGGCTGGCTGGCTGACTGGCTGGCTGGCTGGCTGGCTGGCTGACTGGCTGACTGGCTGGCTGGCTGGCTGGCTGGCTGGCTGGCTTGTGCATCAGGCAGCTACTGTAGTTTATGTGCAGTGCGGCGAGGCACAGAGACAAGGTTGGCATAATAAGAGGAAGGCTGGCAGCACTAAGGCTGAAAGTAATTCATTCATGCACTGCTGAGCTGCGGCGGTGGTGGTGGGGAGGCCCCAGACACCGACCGTCTCCTGTGTGTGTGCGTGTATGTTTGTGTGTATGTGTGTATGCATGTGTGTGTGTGTGTGGCGGCAGCGGGAGTCTCCTGACAAAGTGCCAATGCTGCACTTTTTCCTCTTCTCCTTTTTGTCTCTCTCTTGCGTTTTATGTTTTTAATGCCAAACAGGAAACGCAGTGACACGCGACTGGCTGTTCTTATCTGAGCGGGAGAATGGGAGTGTATGTGTGTGTGTGTGTGTGTGTGTGTGTGTGTGTGTGTTGGGGGGGCACTCACAGAGAGTCTCACACACAACGAGAAAGAGGAACACACAAGAACAAGAACAGGAACACAAACACACACAGGCTCAAAACTCTCAGTCTCTCACCCTCACTCACGTTATTTACACACCCACTCACATGCAGTGCCTTGCATGCGCACACACACACACACACAAATTCAAGCACTTGCACCCCCACATACTGCCCCCCACACACACACACACACACACACACACACACTGTACCCTTTCTAGACACACATACACACAGACCCCCTTCACACACACAAAGAAGCACACACACACACACACACTGCAAAATAACAGCATCTATTTCGCTGCCATTAGCTTACTGCAGCCCTTCTATCCCATGTTGAATGGCGCCCGTCGCTGCCATTTCCTTATTGGTTTAAAACCTCTGATGCAGCCAGATCCAAATTGTCTGAGGCACAATCTTTATCCCGAAAAGCTTCATCACAATCCAGAGAATAACAGAAAAAATAACGCCTGTGAATGAAGATGTGTGTTGCCAGTTTTCACTTATCTTCCAGTGGTCGTCCTCTCTTCTCATAGCACATCATGTCATTTTGCTTTAAATAACATGATGTGCTGTGACCAGGGATGTAATGTCAGGTAAACACATCTAAAATCAGTTTATCCACCTTTTTAGACCGACTTAAATCATTATGACCTAAATTCATAGTATACATCATAGAAAGTAGTGTCAAACCCCACCCTTATCCTTTAAGTGTAGCATTTATAGCGTAAGCCGCCATGTTGACGTGACGACAGATAACTGCATCTCAGAAACTTTGGGGTTGAGAAATCTTGCCCTAGTTTACTCCTCGGAATTCCGTCTTGAAGTGGCTTTCAGTTGCATTTTTCCTCGTAGGAAGTCAGAATTTCCGACCTCTGACTTTGAATTGAAAGCAGCATATGAGACAGAGAGAGAGAGAGACAGAAAGAAAGAGACAGACAGGAGAGAGACCCAAAGAAGAATCAGAGATACAGATAGACAAAGACAGCTAACTGATTTTCTGAGATTTGGTATCAGATGGATCAGTCACCTATGGCTGATTTATGCTGCAGTGGCTTCTTTCTGCATGCGATGGATTCATGGTGAACTAAAGTTCAGGACGTGCTGTACTGCGTAGGACTTGAGCACTGAGGATGATTAGAGTGAGCCATAGACGGATACATGCAATCCCAACGTAACAAGAGGCCTAGTCTGTTTTAATGAGCCCGGTTCCCCCGGCAAAACGAAATTTGCACTGTTGGGGTCCCGGCATGAAAAAGCTTGAGAACCCGCCACTAAACCGTCAGAAAGTTCCTGTTTAGAGCCAGCATGCATTCCCTCCCACGGCTTCACATTAAATAATGAGTGATACCTCAATTATGGGCATGTGGAGGACATGCTGTTTCAATAATAAAATTCTGAGAATAAGCAGAAAGAGCCGTGGGGGGATCATCCATTGTCCCATAACAAGCAGAAAGTTCCCATTTTGTGCCAGCGTGCGTTCCCTACCAGCGTTTCAGTGTGTGCGCTCCTGTGAATGAATGCATTGATATGAATGACGCAACTCGGTTATGACCGGCAACATGCTCTGCTGTTTATGGATGAGGTTCTGGGAATGAACACAAAGAGCTGAATGGGTGGCGTGATGAAAGGGCGATGGGAGAGGTGGAAGAATGGACGGCATTCTCCTTCTGAGCAACATAAAATGCATCTGTAAGAGGATTTTGTGGGAAATCAGCGATTCGTTTTACTACCTCAGTATTGTCCTTGTTATGCAGCAGAACCTCACTCATCACAACTCCATGGCAATAGATTTCATTCAAGTCCGGATGACTGAAATACATCAACACACCCAGGCAATTCATGATTAATATACTGGTTAGCTTATAGGCTTATAGCTTAGAAACTGGGGATGCACCAGTATCAAACTGGTATGATGTTAGAATGATGTTGAACTTTGGTAGTAGCTTGGATTGTGTATCTTCCTCCATGATAAAACCCCAAAATCGGCGATTCTCTGTTATCTGTTGCTCCGTGAGAGCCGATTGGAGAATTGTGTTTTTTTTCTCTCTCCATTCACTGCCATTGTATGGAGGAACAGGTCTGAAAATCACACTTCTAGCACATAAAGGAATGCAAACAAAGCAGATTCTGACAATATATAAAAAAAACTAGTCATGTTGCTGAATTGTGGTTAAGTGAATCACTTTCTTTATGTTATTAAACCTTTCATTTTTGAAGTGTAACACCAAAATCCAGTTGGAGGAAACTTATGCCGATGGAATGAAGAAAATAGTACGTTTATCAATAATTGTAAATAGATGCAAAAAGGTGGGAGACAGGACTTTGACAAAGCAGATTCTGCCAGTATATAAGTCTGTCCCTTTCAGAAAATCAGAAGTTAAAGCAAATCAACTTGACTTTTTGGCTTTGCTTTTTGGCTCACATGTACTTGCCTGATGTATAATCAATATATAATCAATTTTCCTGCCTTGTGGAGGAAAATTGATGGTATATCAGGCGTTTCATTTTCCGATGACTCCAAACTAATTCTCTTTCGTTCAGTAAGAGGTTTGGATCGGTACTGGAGGATGAGATGCACAATGCATCGTCAGCAGAATTCTCCCCTCAGTGCATCACTTCAAACCCACCAAGCCCTGTTTGTTCTGCCACACACACACACACACACACACACACACACAGACACACACACACACCCCCTGACCCTCAACCTTCTGTTTAGGGGTTGGTGGGAACACTGCTAATCTCCATTCACATTGAGCCGTGTTTAGACACACTGCAGAGAAATACACACACACGCTCATACACACAAACACACACAGACACAAAACACACATTTTGTCTCCTCTGCCTCTATTCTCTTCTTCCTCTCTCTTCATCTATCTATCCATCTCTTCCTGTCTGTGTTTGCCTCTCTTGTTTCTCTCCCTCTCTGTCTATCAGTCTGTCTATCACTCTCTCTCTTATCTATCACACACACACACACACACACACACTGATACGGTCCTCCATCATCTCACAAAAGATGACACATGCCTCAGTGTCATCTTAGCCTTTATCAGACAGCTACCGATTGGATGCAATGGGAATATTAATGTTTGCATGGTACTCCTCCACTGCCAAATCCAACCATTACACATTACAGACACAACATTAGTCACAATTATACAAAGGAAAATACAATACAAATTAGAGATAATTTCACTTACAAAGCACAAGTACGCAATTGATTATTTAAATTGGTTCAATATGGAGTTAACTGTTGGAAAATAAAAATTCTACCTGGTATTTTGTCATTATAACGGTGATGCTGCTAGGTACAAGGCACAGTACTGTCGACAACACCAAAATACCTAATAACTAAAAAGTTTTCTTCAAACTAGTATACATAAACAGGAATAAAGGAAAGAGGGGAGAGAATGTTTGCTAACTAGCGCCCTGGTTACCCCAAAAGTTGACATAGCAACCAATAAAGCATTGTTAGCCGTCAAACTTTATTGGAGCACATCTTTGTCCAATCAGATTGCTTGGCTGAAACTACCAGTTGTTACTTATAGGTCAGTGGTTGTTATCGTTCCATAAAGACATTACTGCCCTGACATGACTCAGTGTGTGTGTGTGTGTGTGTGTGTGTGTGTGTGTGTGTAACCTTAGACGTGTGTGTTGTTCCCCTAAACCCTGGGAGCCTCTTGCTTCCCAGCAGAGGTGAGACAGCAGCCTGGAAAAAAATACTCACGTGTCGCTCTAATGGACTCCTAGTGGTTACAGCGCAACAAAAAACACTTTCATTGTTAGCCAAACGGCATTTTTTGATTCCATGAATGCACATGAATGGGAACTCACTTTAAGAGGGGTAGGATGACTCAGTGAGTGAATGAAACGACTCTGGGTGGATTATATCAAGTGTGCTTGTTGCCTTAGCTGTGCCTGAGCTGTACTTGAGCTGTAGCCTACCTGAACGCTCACTTGCTGCTGTTAGGAGACAGTTTTGGATTTCACTCTTTAGTTTCGATTCGTCAACTCCTGTGGACAAAGAAGTGTCCGTACCCGACACCCGAGTTTCATTTGGGCAACTAGGGTCAACCTACAGGGTCACAGTTAGTGGGGAAGGGATGCTTTTCTCTATTGCAGCCCCATTTTGTGATTGAAGCTGACAAGACGAATATATTTTTATATTAACATTTTGTCTTGTGTATCTAGGGCTGCAACTAAGGATTATTTTCATTGTCGATTAATCTGTTGATTATTTTCTCAATTAATCGATTAGTTGTTTGGTCTATAAAATGTCAGAAAATGGTGAAAAATGTTGATTCCCAAAGCCCAAGATGACGTCCTCAAATGTCTTGTTTTGTCCACAACCCAAAGATATTCAGTTTACTGTCATAGAGGAGTAAAGAAACCAGAAAATATTCACATTTAAGAAGCTGGAATCAGAGAAATTTGACTTATTTTTCTTAAAAAATTACTCAAACCGATTAATCGATTATCAAAATAGTTGCAGATTAATTTAATACTTGACAACTAATCGATTAATCGATTAATCGCTGCAGCTCTATGTGTATCTTTACTGTTGCTTATCTTGCTATTGTTTCAGTCTCTCTTTTTGTCGTTCTCTCTTTAACTCTCTCCCTCTCTCTCTCTCTCCTCCTCTCAGCTCTTGTGCACGGTGGTGGTCGACATCTCGGCCCGGGCTTTGACCACACCCAGCCCAGCTGACCAGCCCCTCCTCTCTCCCCGCCACTATCAGCACACCGACCCCGACTCGGGCACCCAGCTGGTCTGCGACAAGTGTCCGGCGGGCACCTACGTGTCGCTCCACTGCTCCCCGACGGCCGTGCGGGAGTGCGCCCCCTGCCCCGAGGGCGCCTTCACGCGGGGAGAGAACGGCGTCCAGCAGTGCCACCGCTGCCGGGTGCCCTGTCCCGCGGGTTTGGTGGAGAAGGCGCCCTGCACGGCCACCCAGGACCGCGTCTGCGCCTGCCCCCCTGACAGCTTCTCTCTGGGGGACAGCGGCGGCGTCCAGTGCAGGCCCCACTCGCTGTGCCCGGCCGGGACCAGGGTGAAGCGGCGGGGCAGCGAGAGGGAGGACGTGCTCTGTAGGCCGTGCACCAAGGGAACTTTCTCGGACGCGGAGTCGAGCGCGTTGAAGTGCCGAACCCACACGGACTGCCAGGCCCGGGGGCTGGTGCTGCTCACAGCGGGCACCAGAGAGACAGATAACATCTGTGGGCCCCCATCTACGCTCCCCTCCTCCTCCTCCTCCTCTTCCTCCTCCCCTACCCCGTCACTGGGGCCTGCACAGTCTCTCTTGATACAGGAACCCATGTCCTCTTCCTCATCCTCATCATCATTGCTGCCTATATCTGCAAATGAAGGTGAGACCAGTGACCCTGTTTCTTTCCTGTTTTGCACTTTACAATCCTTTTGTTTTATTCAGAGTTCCTTCATTACTGCAAAAATCTATTTCAGTTGGCATTTCAAACAGCTGACTATGAAATAATAGGATCATTACTCCTGATGCCCCGTTGAAATGGGCTCTTTGGCACCTGTTGTTTCAGTTGGAACCATCAGACACAACGCCCACAGGGCTATATATCCACCAGAGACCTTCCACCGTGGGCTTTTCTTTTTTTACCATTAATTTCAATGGAAACGACGCACACCCAACATCGGCTTCTGAAAACAGTATTCCAACTTTGGCAAAATAGCACTGCACTGCAAACAGGCTTTCAATAGTCTCGTGCAGGACAGATGCAGGATATACAATATTCATTATAATTATGTTCATTATATTCATGTTCATTATATTTATTGATGTAGTGTTAAGTAAAAAAGTTTGGTAAACTCTGACCTCCTGTCTGTGATCATCATAAGGAAAAATGACCATCTAATATATATATATAAAAAAGAAAAGCATTATTTTTTTATTTACTTTAAAAGACACTATCTGCATATCATTTACATTAATTTCGTATTACTTACTATGATGTATATATGAATTTACTTCAGATTTATGTCCCCTAAACATACGGGTAAACTGATTTTATTTGGGTTTACCCTCCACAGAAATTATATAATGTTCTGATTATTGTGTAGATAGTGGGCACTTGCTGTGTGTGAATTCCTTAAGGGAGAGACATTCATAGGCATGGAAACACACTGGTGGCAGCTCCCTATCCCAGGAATGCTACTATTTCTTTCTCTTTCTCCCTCCTTTTTTCTCCCTCGCTCTCTTCTCCTCCTCAGTTAGGGATGAGATGTTTTGTCAGAGAACGCGAAAACAGTCAAAGCCCCTTCCTCTCCCTTTCTGTTTTCCTCTCTCTCCTCCTTCCCTTTCCTCATCTTTCTCTCATTCCTGTCTTTCTTTCTATCCCTCCCGCTGTCTGTCACTTCCTTAGTTACCCATCAGCCCGTCTCGGCGTTCGCCCCATTCTTCTTCCCTCCCTCCTCGTCTCTTTCTGTCTGACTGTATTTACTCCCAGTCAGTCACCCAGTTATATTTCCCAGAATCAACCATCCATAGCCAGTAACCCCGCCATTCCCCGTCCCTCCACACCCATAATACTGTCACCGCTGTTTGTGTTGGCATGGGATCGATGGCTTCTCGGCCAGTTAATTTGACCCCATCTGCTCTGTAAGAGGGCCGGCGGGGCGGAGCGGGGCGGGGGGGGGGAGGGGGTCGTTACACACTCTGTCACGACTGTTATTTTTCACATCTCTTTTACCGTCGATGGAGAGGGAGGGGAGGTCAGGCTCGTTCCTGGAATCGGCTGGGGAAAGAGGCTGGAGAAGGGGGAGAGGGTATGGAGAGAGGGAAGTGTTATATATATATGTGTGTGTGTGTGTGTGTGTGTGTGTGTGTGTGTGTGTGCAAAGTACAGTGACAGCAAACTTGTCCTTGTCTTCAGAGCAGTATGGGTTTTGCATAATACGTTGAGGCAACAGACTGTCAGCTTTTGATTCAAGGTCTTTCAAATCAAACCACTTTAAACAAGAATAACAGGTATACCAACCATAAAAGACCAACTTGAATTCACTGTATAGAGGCTTTGCAGTTGTGTAACAAATCTCCCAGCAACCACAGACCATCATGGAGGTCCAGTGGAGAATTTGCTGTGCGTAAATAATGGCTTAATATATAACAACTAGAAAAAAAAGAGATAGGCCTACCTGATAAAGTTTGGTGTGGTTTAGATATAGATACAATTTAGTAATGTTCTAAGTAAAAGTGAAAAGTCAGATAAGGTAGATTAGTTTAGATTAACCAAATTTAGGTTATTGTGAAACTCCAAAGCTAGAAGTTATAGCTTGAGAAGAGTTAACCTTAACAAACAGCTGGTTTTTGGCTTTGTTAGCTTTGTAGCTAGCTAATTAGTCAGCAAATTTAGCAAAACAACCAATATTAATGTTAACATGCAGCTACTAGCCACTACTAATGCAAGCTTCAACTAGATATGTTAGTTGTGCTAAGACAGTGACCAGAAATTGTGGTTAGCTAACTAACAAGTTGACTTTATCTATACACAAAATCGATCAGATGTCGGCCTAACAGTGGGGAAATGGTCAGTCAAATTCCTGTTGAGACAGATAGAAACTCCACTCCACTATGGCTGCCATAAAGTGTATTATGTCACCTTAGATCCCTCTAAATTTCTCAAAAAAGTTGCCTGTGCATCATAAAGACTCCTCACAGCCAGCCAGAACAGCAGCCTCACTTTGGGGATTAGACCTGTGCCTCTGTACCTGTCTGCTGATAATGGGATGAGAGAGATTAACATTCATCCAGGTGACAATCCTCAAAACATTCAGCACCCCATTTATGATATAATGCCATTACAACACAATCCCATTAGCAGTACTAGACAGGCACCGAGTTCAGCAGCAGCAGGAGGGGGGGTTTTGCTGCCATATTGATGATCAATAAGGTTAATGAGGCCCCAGTATTGATCTGACGGTCACAGTTTGTTCCCACGTCTGAAAAAAACACTGTCCCTGCTGCTGTTTTCGTCAAAAGGGACACAGTTCATCCTAATTGTTCTTTTCCCGTTTCGACAGATTACAGAGATTTGTTAGACAGTGAATCTTTTGCCCACTTGACCCCACTCCCACCCCATCCTCATCCCAAATTTCTCTTTTTTTCTTCTCCCAATTCTCTCCTCCTGTTGAAGTCCCACGGGAGACCGGGTCCGTGATTAGATTTGTCCTCGCTCGAGCCCGAGCGAGGAAGCCGGCTGTGGGCTGAGCAATCCAGAGCTCATCTGCTGTGAGATTACAACGTAGAGCACAGCTGGGGCCGTGCACGGGGCGGATTACATGTTTTACCTGTTGCATTTAAAGGAACACAGCAAGTTTTGGGGAGATTGTCCCATTGGTCAATTGAACTGATTTAATTAATTAGAACATGGACACCAAAATCATACATATGTCCCCAGTAGAAGTAAGAAGATTGACCTTTTTAGTAATGTAAAGTTGTTGTTTTTTTTAAATGGGCTGGAGATTCATACATTTTTTCATTCAATATAGCTGATGTACCTAGATTTCTTTTTGGAACTATTTCAGGTGAGCAACCACGTATTCATCCGCAGCGTAGTGATTTTTTTGTCTCCCATCACCCACCACACTCAATTCCCCGGCAGTTCAAAACAGTGTGTTATTTTTATAGCATATTTCATGTCAATTTTATCGATCTCCTAAATGAAGCTAGCCAAAGTTAGTTACATATTTACGATGTCTTACAATGTTGCTTTAGAGCTGCTACACATTCTCATTTTTATCACTTTTTTGCATTTTTGGCTTTTTTTTTGGTTTTTTCCGTTTTTATGCAGGTAAGGATGGAGGAAATGGGGATGAGGGAGTGAGAGAGCGAGGGAGAGAGAGAGGAGGAGGAGGAGGGGGGGTTGGAGTGTTTTTTTTTTTTCCTAGTTCTGTTTGTGTGCCAGATTGCTTGCATGGATTAAAGTGTTAGGATTGATTCCCTCCCCTTCTGCCTTCTGTTTTCGTTGTCTGGGTTAAGCAAATCCCCAAGTGAGTGAATTTAATTCTCTCTCTCTCTCTCTCTCTCTCTCTCTCTCTCTCTCTCTCTCTCTCTCTCTGTCTGTCTGTCGTCTCTCTCTCTTACCTCTGTACTCATACTGTCTCTTTGCTGTCTTTGTGCTCCTCTTCTCTCTCATCTCGTTTCATCTCTGCTGCCTCCCTGCACCTTCTACTCTTTCTCTCTCTCTCTCTCTCTCTCTCTCTCTCTATCTCTCTCGTATCTCTACGTCTGTCTCTCCTCTCCTCTCAGACACCTACAGCCAGTCAGCAGCCATTCGACAAAGGGAAAACCCTGGAGGGGAGGACCACCATGCAGAGGGTTTACTCCTAAGCCTGGCCGGCACTCCCACCCTTCCCGAACCCCAGGACTCGGCCCGGGACCCCCCACGGACTCCACCGCCCCCAATCCGCAAGCACCCGGTGGGCCGCGAGCAACCGCGCGCCCACCCGAACCCGAACCCGAACCCTGACCCCGCGCCCGCCCCGAACAAGAGGGCCATGCAGGGGCTGGAGAGCGGGGAGGCGATGGGGGTCGGGGTCGGTATCGGCAAAGGCGGCGGGCAGGGGAGCGCGGGAGGCGGCGGGGGGGTCTCCAGCTACTACAGGCCCACCCGCAGGGGCTCCCCGCGCCCGAGCACCCACAGGCACTTCGACATCAACGAGCACCTGCCGTGGATGATCGTGCTGCTGCTGCTGCTGGTGCTGGTGGTGATCGTGGTGTGCAGCGTCAAGCGGAGCTCCCGGGTGCTGAAGAAGGGCCCCAGGCAGGACCCCAGCAGCATCATGGAGAAGGCCATCCAGAAGAAGCCGTCGGCGCCCCCGACCCAGGTCAAAGAGAAGTGGATCTACTATTCCAACGGACAGGGTGAGTCCGCTGTGTCTCTGATTTCAGTGAGGGAGTCTGGGAAGCTGCGTGACAGAGTCAGGCATTAGGAGGTTGGTTTTGTGGTTGATGGGAGTGACTCTTCACAGCTGTGCTAATCCCAAACATAGAGGAATCTACGTTTCCCATCCACACTCGCATATTGGGAGCATTGGGCCAGTGGGATGAATTTTGTCCTTTTAAAGCCTAAGTATTGGGTTACGTAAACTAGATTTGGTCATTTACCTTTTTGATCCAGAGAAGGTAAACAGAACATAGGTGCTTTACTCAAGGGTTTCTCATTTACTTCTACCCACATTTCCCCACCAGTGTTGGGATTCAAACCAATGACCCTCCCATAGGTTTTGTAAAATCAGAAAGTCTTTGGTGATTGTCATACTTTCAACAGACTTGGTATCATAGCTACATCCATTCATTTAAAGTGACAGTGACACTGTACACTGTACTACAAATTCAAGCTGTTACAATACATTTAAATGAGCAAATACAATGTGAGTATCTTACTATATCTGTCAGGTCTAATTGACTACCGTCTTCAGGCCCCCATTCAAAGGCTGGATGAAGACGACCATATTTTGCAGATGCCTCAATTAAAAATAAACTCATTACGGGCTCTTGGTCTGGTAAAATGTCCATGTGCAGATATCCTACAAAGCTTTATTTATTTCATATATACACAACAAAACAGACACAATAAAGACAACATTATCAACTAGAGACAAGACCATACATTAAACTGAGGGGGGGTTTACAGTGCAAAACTTCTACTAATGCAAGTGTAACTATCCGCACACATAGTATGCACATAGTTACACTTGCATGCACATGATCCAAACAGCAAAACCTGTATTACTCCAAAACATGAATACAGGTTTCCCCTTCTTTCCCTTTTTTTCCCCCCTTCTTTTTTCCTTCCCCTTTCTTCTTCTACAAAGCTCTACTTGAGATTTCATATTTGATATCAATGTTGTGGTGTCAGGGACAGTGTGATGACCATGTTTGCAGTTCAAAAGTTCTGTCACGTTTACGAGAACGTAGCCGTCAAATGTTCCAGTTTTGTGTCACCGTGACTTCCGCCGCAATAAGGAGGATTGCGATATGCCTCCGGAGAGAGAGTGTTTCTTTTCTTATTACCGCTCTGCCATGCTGTTTGTGCAACCTCAGGGCTTGTACATGGCAACTCCCCTTCTTCCTCTCGTGTTCCTCAATCGGCGATTTAGAAAAGTGATTTTAATAGCTGATTGATTCAAAGGGTCATAAGAAAATCTGTTGACTGACACGTGGATTACAGCTAGCATAGACATTAGAATTACTTCAGACAGGGAAAGTGAGGGAATTTCATGCTTTCTCCACAGAGGTCAGGGAAAACCAGGGAATTTTACGGCAATATACCAGAATGCATTTTACAATTTGTTTCACACATTCATTGCATTAGCTGGTGATTTTTTATCTTTTTTTTTTCCAACTGTAGTGGAAACCAGACTGTTTAGAACTTTTCTGAGCTTAAAAACAACATTAACAAACCAGGAATGACTTAAATTATGGAAAGTCAAGGAATTTTACATCATGGCCACAGTGGGACGTAGGCACTGCCACACACCCTAACCCTGAACCACACATACACACACACACACACACACACACAGACACACACAGGTCCCGTGGTATTTCTAGCACGCGTTTCATGCGTCCATCTGTTGGTGTGACACCAGCCGTCAGGGAATCTAAATCCGATCGATTCTGCCCCAGAGCACACGGTGCGGGAGGGAGAGCGACAGTTACACAAGCACAAGGACGTGACCCTGCTTCAGTACCACCCTGCTACTGCCCTCTGTCACCATATACCCCCCCCCCCACACACACACACACACACACACACACACACACACACACGCACACTCATCTCCGCTTACTACCCTCTCCTATCTAATTTCCACACTCTCTCTCTCTGCTTCTTTTTGTCTCACTCTTACTCTTTCCTATGCTAGAATGCGGTAAATCATAGGTCATAGGTATAGACGTGTATTCCTATACTGGAGTATGATAAAAGAACATTTCTTTTTTTTATAAGTATCCTTTTTGTCTTTCTTTCTTTTTTAATGTCATTTTACAAGACAAATTATATATTTTCTTGTGTGTTTTAGGTGAAGCACATTGAATTTGCCTTTGCCTTGCCTTTCCCCCTATCTCCATCTTTCTTCTCCCGCCTTTATTTCCTCTCGTTTTCTCTTCCTCTTTTGTTTTCACTCTTCCGCTTTCTCTCTTCCACTTTTCTTTCACTCTCTGCCCTTTCTCTTTAGGTCTTCCTGTCTCCAACTTCCCTTTTTTCCCTCTTTGCATGCCCCCTCCCTCCCTCGTTTGCATTACCTTTCTTTCTCTTCTTCTTTTCCGTCCCTCTCTCCTTACCTTCTTTTGTTATCACACTCTCTGCCTCTTTCTTATTGCCTCTGTCTGATGCTTTGGTCTTTGTTTAGTTTTTTAATCATCACCTGTCCTCCTCTCTCTTCTTCCCTCTCCATTCCTCACCTGTCTTCCTCTCCCCTAGGATCTGTGTTTTATCTTTTCTCTCTCCTTTCTCATCTCTCTCTCTCTCTCTCTCTCTCTCTCTCTCTGTCTCTCTCGGTCTCTATTACCCCTTTCACCCCCCCTCTGTTTTCTTCAGTGTGTTGACACA
Source organism: Centroberyx affinis (assembly GCF_046629955.1). Taxonomy (NCBI): domain Eukaryota; kingdom Metazoa; phylum Chordata; class Actinopteri; order Beryciformes; family Berycidae; genus Centroberyx; species Centroberyx affinis. The sequence continues at coordinate 88,459 of NW_027280096.1, forward strand.
GTGGCTGTCAACAGGTACGGTACATTGTGCCCCACTGCGGAGCTCTTGATTTCACATGGAGAAAGAGAAAGAGAGTGAGAGAAAGAGAGAGACCCAAACTCAGAAGACACCTCCCGCCCGTGACACACAGCTCTCTGAAAGCTTTCCAACTGTGTGTGTGTGTGTGTGTGTGTGTGTGTGTGTGTGCGTGCTGTGATAAAGTTGAGCCACCCGCCACCCTCTCTCTCTCTCTCTTTCCCCCTCTCTCCCTCTCTCTCTCTCTCTCTGTCTCGCTCTCCTCCCTCAGTGACTGACCACAGAGAACCGGAATAATCTGGTTTCAACTGCACCAGGGTTGTTGGTTGGGTTGGTTGGTTCGTTGGCGAGGCCCGTTAGTGGGTCGATCGGGTCTCTTACAGGGCAACAGAGATAGAGGGGGAGGGAGGGAGGGGAGGGGAGGGAGGGGGGGGAGTGGGGGGGCTGTCTGAGGTTGACAGGGGGAAGTGTTGTGTTGTGTTGTAGCGCTGTTGGCTTAGCCCGACAGCGCTGGGGTTTCCCTGCCGTTACCTAGCAGCACTTGTTAGCCCAGATACTTAAGATGCCAAACAGAGAGAGAGAGACACTGAGACACACAGAGAAGAGAGAGAGAGAGAGAGAGAGAGAGAGAGAGAGAGAGAGAGAGAAATGTCATTGATAATCTCAGATGTAGTCTTTGTGATTTTTTGCACTTTTTTCAAATTTTAAAGATGCTACTTGTAGCATTTTAACATCAATGAATCATTACTGCATACATTTTTGGGAGTCGTTAGTATAATTACCGTAAACAAACAAGACCATTGGCAAGATCATCAGCCTCTACACTGCATTTTACATTCTGCGCCCCAGAGATCACCTGTCAATCAAACAGTGTGTTCAGCTTTTTCCTTGGACTCCCTGTTGATATAGTTTCAGTTTCTGTAGGCAGGAAAGAGCTACCAGACATCGGGTGTTTAGAACAGCTAATGTAAAAGCTTTCGTGAACTGAGTATAAGTTGAATATCTATCAGCAATAGAGTTGCAAAACGGACATTTATTTATATGAAAATGTCATTATTCCTGTAATAGACTTAGTAAAATCTTGTGTAAGACTCGTTCCTGTTGAAAATGCAGGCAGCACTGCACCAAGACCATAGAAATATTAGATAAGAGTTCTGTGTTATGGTGTGTTTTCCTTTTCGTGGCATTTGGTCCCTCGGGCTGCCAGTGTGGGCGAATAATCGTGGAAGTGCCATTAGGGCAATCCCAGAAAGAATTTACTATGTTGTTTATCAAAGCCTCTCCTTTAAAGAATTTATTTCAGACTTCTAAAACCGGGTTGAGTTTACGGCACGCTCTGTGAAAGGCGTTTAACAATGTTTTTCAGATGGATCTTTTACATTCGAGGATGTTTATATGTGTGCGTACGGTGTGTGCACATGTGTTTGCCTGATTGGATGGGTAATTCACGTGCGAGTGTGAGTGTGTTGGTAAAACTGTGCCCATGTGTATGTATTTACGTATGTATGCACAGGCAACCCAAATAGCCATTTTACACCGCTATTTACTCTCTCGAACATAAAACAAAACAGCTTCTTAATCCTTCCAAGGTGCATGGCTGGCTCTCCTTGAAGGTTGTAATGCCCCTTTACTAGAGCAGTTAAACCACTTGGGCAATAAAGGGAAAAAAGAAAGGGAAACGTCAAAGAAAAGATCACACACATACTTGGCTTTCGCTCATAGCAGGCCAGGAAGTAATCAAAATCGCTACTTCTCCACAGCGGGGCTGAATGGGGCTGAATGGGGCTTTCCAGGGCCGCTCGCCAGCTTGAAATGTTTTTATTGCGCAGGATCTGAAAAACGTCTTTGTTTATCTGAAACTACGGTGCAGCTGTCAAACTGTATGTGCGCCGGCAATAAAGGGGAATCACGAAAAATGTTGTTTTGAAGAAACCCCAGTGGCATAAATAACGAGTAAGCCTCAGTTTGCCCTTTGTGTTTCTGGAAACTAGGCTAATGTGATTGAACGCTTTCCTTAAACGGGGACAGTTTATAGAATTAATAATAATATAAACTATAATATAATAAAGACTAGTAGGCCAAGCTGATCTTCCTCTTGCTCTCCCCACCGTTGCTCTAAATTCTTGTCCTTTGCACATTAATATTATGGGTGACACAATAATATGTTTTCCCTGTCATTTTGTCCTTTACCCTCTTTATTATGTGGCTGTTTGCAATTTGCATTGATGGTGATACATGAATATAACTTATTCTACTGTTGCACTTATTCTCAGTCGTTCTAAAAGTGAATTAAAATGAAGAGAAAGTAAGTTAGATCAAGTTCAAAATCAGGTTTGTTTATTTATATACAGTAGCCCTTTATCACATCACATGCATGTCTCAAAGGACTTTACAGAGAATGAACCTAACTAGATCTAACTGATCAACAATCAACTATTGAGCAGAATGATATGGGACAAACATCAGGAACAAATATTTTTTCAAAGATTGTTTTCATTGGGATTCTGGGTTTTTTTGGATCGCACAGAATGTAGAAAAAGGGAAAGAAGATATGTAACGCAACAAGATGAGCTTGAGCAAGCATCTGCAATACTTCTTAGCTTGTTGAGCCATCAGGACGTCCCGGCTAACACAAATTATCCAACATATATTTCCTATGTAAGATGTAGATTGGACGGGAAAATGTGAAAGAAAACAACATCCTACCTGCCCTCCATCCCCCCTTGTTGTAAACACGCACAAATCGCCCACCGTTAACAACGCCAAGTTCCACATACGAGCGCGGCGGGGAGCCACCCATAAGGATATACTGCTCTCTGCAGTGTCAGGGTGGGCCGGGGTGGCCCGCACAGAGCCGAGCCTGGGTTTGATTGTGAAGAACTGAGTGAGTGGGTGTGTGTGTGTGGGGTTGTTGACTTGTTGGAGGTATACAGCGCCTGGTGGGCTCATCTATCCTGGTGGGCCCTACACACATGCAAGTGCATATTTCTCTCATTTGAGATGCGTAAAATTTCAGTCTGGAATGAAAGTGAGACAAATACGCAGTGTGATTCATTTAAACAGGATATTATTTATACTGGGGAAAATGTACTGCTCTTCTTCAGCAACGCCCAGCTTCACATTATACAGTTACACACATTCATACCTGGGAGCTGTCGTGCCTCCCACATCAACAGTAGCTGTTGAGAGAGAAGAGAGTGTTTTTCCTTTACTTTCTTTCTAAAAATTTTCAAACTGGTGACTGTATCTAATATAGCTTTTTTAATGGAATGGGGAGGTGATGGTGATATAACTGGGAGGAGAAATAGCCGGTGACTGTGATAAAACTTTGGGAGGAGAACTGGTTTATACAACATTCAGTCTGCCCACCATCCTCCATTGTTGAATGTGTACAGAGAGACTGAGAGACTGAGATACAGACACAGGAAATCTGTGTGGGCTGTTTGGCTCTTAGTCCAACAACATCTTTTCTGTTCAGAACAATTGGGGCCGGTTCGCTTCCTCTCTGTTGCTCCCCACTGAAACTATGGTCAGATCATTTGTCATTATCAGCTGTGGTTTAGAACAGTGATTCTCAACCTTTTTCATATCAAGGACCCCTAATTTAGTCCACATTAGAGCCACAGACCCCCATTTGATGAGATTTTGTCTCTTGGACCCAAATCCAAGAATATTTTTATTGTTAGATATGATTTTGTCCAGAATTCCATGACTGTCTGTATTGTAGGTAGAGAGATAACAGTGAAACTATGATCAGAACAGTCATTCTTCTACATTCTCTAATTGTGTTCACTTGTGCTGAAGTTTAACAATTCATCAATTTGCTGGGGACCCACTGGAACCCCCTCAAGGACCCCTGGTGGTCCCCAGAGCCCACGTTGAGAACCACTGGTTTAGAGCACTGTGCCACTGTCCTCATCGCAGGTTTGAGTCAGTTACAGAGACAATTACCAAAACACCAAGGTAACCAATGGATGGATGGAGTGATATGTAGGAGAATCCTCAGTTATGGTTGGATGGAGAAGGGTGGGTGGACTTTTGAATAGGTGGATGATTGATAAATGGATAGGTGGGTGATTGGATAGATGGAAAACTGAACTAATAGATGATGGATGTGTGACAGATCAGAGGGAGAGACATTGCGTATATTTTCTCTGATAGGATCTGGTTTGGCAAAGGCCTGCATGCTGTAGATCTAAACCTAAATCAGTTGAACCATCAAAGAAGGGAGCATTGCATGTTGCAGCAGGTTAAAGGCCCGATCACACAAGACTGTCAGCTTATGAATGAACACGATCCGACTGAAATACGCACTGTACTGTCTCGTGTGTTCACACTACGGTCTCCAGGTTGTCAACTGCGTGTCAGGGCTTTCACGTAAAATCTATATAACTCCAAATGTTTTATCCTCAAACTGAAAGCCTTAAAAAAGGCTGTCAACTGTAAGCTGTCTTGTCTCAGTCCACAGCGTCGTTGATATGTGTCACTTGTGGAAAAATGATGCATACCCACTGACTCTGTCTTCAGCGCCGGCTTCCTTTTCTTGTCGTTTTCAGTAGAAGGGACGCGCCGCTGAACATTTCCCGGCTTCGCATGTTTTTAGCACTCGGAGCTCAGAGGACCAGAAATTGTAAATATCAAACTTTTAGCAGAAGAGCAGCGTGCTTCCAAGTAGTCCAACCAGGTTTTCAGTAGTCACTTTGCCACAGCAGCAGTCAAGACCAGCGTTTCACTTCCCCCCCCCGAGCATCTGTTTAGCGCCACGAGCTAAAAAAGAAATACAGGGAGAACGCAGGAGCTCTCAGGCTGTTCTAGTTTGGACCGGGCTGGAAGGAAGATGTTGTGACAAAGCAATTGTTATTGAATCATTATCGCCTGCACCGTCAAAAAGGATGAGTCATTTTCAACACATCTAGGTTGGGACAGAACACATTTGCATTACTTTTCAACATGACAAATGTTAATGGAAAACAATATGTGCTGTAATTAACAGATGTAGAAAATGACGCATGCTTTTTAGGAGCGCCGCACTTCCAAAATACCTCACAATTTGTCCCCTCCGGGCAGCCGTATCTTATTTCATACAGCGGTTTGACAAAACATGTCTGTTTGGATTCATGTGGGATTTACCAGCAGCTAACTGTGTTTAGCTTACATCCAGCTATAGTTTGACATTCAGGATTTCTTACGGTTTGGAGCGCTCACAAAGCCTACTATTCATGCAGGCAGAGGTTAGCGTACACACACATTATATGCGCGCACAAATACACACACACACACACGCATAAACACTCCTACCCCGCCCACCTCCCACAGCCTCATCCAGACACATAAACACATCCGCAGGCTGATATACTGGACCGTCACGAGACTTATGTAGGTCATTGCAGCAGCGGCCCAGTGATGCGGGCGGTGTAGCGGGATTTCTCTGCGGCTTTCCGTCTGTCTCAGTGCGTTACGATGAGTGAGGTGGAGGAGAGCCGACGGGAAGCCGGCACGCGAGGTCTTCTGGGTCTCTACGGGATCCACGCATATAGTGTATTAAGCTTAGCCAGCAGTACGATGCAGAAAGCCTAAATCCGGGGGGGGGGGGGCTGGGTGTGTGTGTGTGTTCTTATATCTCTCTTTTATCCCTGTGAGAACTAGTTTGAGTTTTAGACCTTTGCAGTCAGGACATTTTCAAAAAATTAGGTCATTTTGGTTGGTCCTCACTTCTTCAAGGGGTTAGTTTAGGGTTAGGACTTTGGGTTTAGGGTTAAAATTATAATTAAGATTAGGTTTAGGTTAGGCGAAGGGTTAAGGTTGAGGTTAGTTTAGGGTTAGGACTTTGGGTTTAGACATAAAATTAGAATTACAGATCAGAGAATGTACTTTCAAGGTAAACTTAATTGTGCCTGAAGGTAAATTAGCAGTCAGGTAATAAACTCTGGAGTTAAAACACAATACAGAACAATACACACACAATTCCTAACACATACAATGAATAAAGTGCTTGAGTATTAGATGCCCAATTTGTTTAGCAATGCAATTGCTGCAGGTACAAAGGAGAAAGAGAATGAATGTAGTCAATGGACGGTCCTCACAAAGATATACATATATGATAGATATATATAGATATAAAGATATGTGTGTGTGTGTGTGTGTGTGTGTGTGTGTGTGTGTGCGTACTGCATGTCTAACATGCCCATGCGTGTGCTTCTGTGTGTGTGTGCGTGTTGTGTGTGTGGCATGTCAGGGCATTTGTGGATGCATGTGTGCAGGCCTCACATGTATATTTATACCTGCCTGTTGGTGTGTGTGTGTGTGTGCTTGCATGTCTGTATGTGTGAAGATATGTGTACACGTGAGTGTGTGTGTGTGTATTGTGCGTGTCACAAGCCATGAATTGCTACCACTGGCTTACATCCAGTTAATCTCTCTGCTCCAATCTCTCTGAATCACCCTGGTTTTATGCACTTAGCATGTTTGGGCGTCCATACAGGACATTAATCAGGGATCAACCTGATGCTTATCAAAAGTAGAGGAATTAATTCTCATTTGATGCTCTGCCAATGTGATGGGAGTGTAGCATTGGAAGTCAATCAAAAAGATGAGAAAATGTGATCAAAATCTGGTGGGAAATTTAATCAAATTTTAAAATTCAACATAAGCAAACAAAAAGATCTTAGCTGAAAGAAATCAGAAGTGGAAATCATGACACTTAAAGTTACTTAAACTTAAGTAAGTAACTAGTAAACTTAAAGTTTACTATTTTATTAGTTTATTTATAGTTATATATGACAATACAATATGTTTTTTTCATCACACATTGGATTAAAAAGTAATACCTTGTCTGACACATGGGTTTCTTGAAAATAACCTTTTCTAAGCGTAAATGCATCGCTTTTGTTTCCACTATGAAAGCCCGACTTGAACCACAGCTGAACCTTCTGCAGGTTTCTGTACTGATGAGGTGAGCTGTTTTATTTCAGTAGCTTGTGAATCGTTGACACACACAGTCTCACACCTGCAGGACATAACGTTCGGGTCACATGAGTTTCCACAGGGGGGAATTCCTCCTTGCACCTGCTCTGCCATTTTGGCAAAGCAGTTGTAGGGAATATCCACCGTAAAAATGAATTCCCATTCATGATCTTGGACATCAGTCAGTGCTGGTGACCATGAATATCTCTCCCAGAGCTACAAGCCAGGAATTGTGTTTTAGGATGGAAGTTTTTTTGCGTCTGATCATGTTCTTTCGGGTGGATTACACATACCTGCCTTTTTCTTAACCTTTATTTATCCAGCCAAGGTTTGCTGAACACACATGATCGTTCAGCATCGCCTTACTCCACATTCACAAAGTTACACACTTTCACGTCTGGGAGCTGTCGAGTAAAAACCACAGTCTCTTCCTGTTGGCCACTGAGCAGCCACCCAGAGAAAGTATTTTATTTTATTTTATTTTATTTAACCTTTATTTAACCAGGCAGGTACAATTATTTACAAAGACGGCCTAGCAAGAGGACAAAAGGTCCTCTCGAGGGGTAAAGGGAAAAGGGGACAAAAAAAAAAAAACACGCAAAAGAAACTAAACAAAGAACAATCCAGATAAGACTATCAGACACAAATGTTACATACATCGCCGAGGCAGAGAAACCCAACACAGTATGGGAATGGGGAAATAATCAAAACACACACCAAACAACCAACCAGTCTGGGTCTGTGTGTGACCCTATGTGTAAACATAAATCATGTTTTCCTGAATTTGGCATAGCAACAACAATGGGGGAAATCAGTAAGAAACAAAAGACTGTCAGTGAAGCTTTCCATTCCAAGTGTGAGTGTGTGGCTCAAGGGCGGGTGTGGCATAACGCATCCGTCTGATAACATTCTGTATTAGCACACACACATGCACACAACCACACATTCACACACCTACACGCATACACACATGAAAACACACACAAACAAATAAAAGCACACACGACGCACACACAAGACACGCCTGCACAGCACACACAGACATCATGACGGGAATTATTTGATGGAGGGAGCACACACAATATCAGCATCTCCTGTTTTTTTTGTGTCAGGCTCAACAACAGAGCTATTCTTACTTGACAAACAGATGAGTCAGCGTTTATATTTCCAGCCGAGTCATTGTCAAATCGCATAACCATCAGTGCAGAAGTGGAGCAGAGAATATCTCAACAAGCAGCAGTGCGTCAGAGGGGGAGCGCTGCTAGTGAGAGACCGAGAGAGAAATGCTAAGTGGAAATTTTTGTGTGTCACAAGAGATCGTGAACCACAGTTTAGCACAAGAGGCCTTTTGAGATTGATAAATCTCACGCTATTCCACTTTTTTTTATTGAAAAAGCGCTGCCTCAACTGCATTTACTGCTGATAACTTGAAAAAGCAGGTCGCGCAACATGGATTTGTTTCCATAGCAACTAGCTGCATTAGCTGCCTCTATCAGTAAACGGTAGGGTATTTAAATACAACGCTAAAACACTTATGATGAACTTCTATAACAGCTAATGCGCTCCCATTAGAGCAACAACTACGACCAACTGTTACACTGCTACGGTCTCCATTTTCATTCTGGTTGCTGTTGTGATGGACTGTCAGCTGCCTGCATAGCTGTGATTAGTCATTGTGATTAGTTGGCTATCAAAAAAGCAGTCCACATCATGTGCGCTCCTCTGAAAAGTAGAGCTGTTCCCAACATTACAAAGCTGCCAGGTGCTTTGCCTTTCCAAAATGGCCACTTCACTTTGCCTCCACCTTGTGAAAAAAGTGCAGAATAGTGTGAATGCGTCCTAACAAGTCACTGAGTCTCTGTGACACAGCACAGTACTCTGCAGCTGATGTCTGTAGGTCAAAAGGAATATGCACCCAGAACAGAATTCATGTTGTTCTTAACAATGATATTGGACATTTCAATTGTAATATGTGAGCATGAGCAACTGACCCCGAAAGCTAGAAACAAAAGAATGGTTTTATCAAGAGATTAAACCATGGAGCTGCCCCACTAACACTGATTGGTACACTGGCACATCCACATCAAGCATGTTTAGACGGGACTATTCAAACTCTGGAGTGTTTACTCCTTTGGTTCAGTTTGTTTTGGCAGGTGAAAACTCAGACTCGGACTTGGACTCGGGTGGCACCGAACAACCGCACCGAGATGAATGAAAATTCAGATGTTGGTCCTCTTCCAAGTGAACTATGCTGCGGTTTGTTAGGAGTAACCCAACGTAACCAAACCAACTACATAAAACGACCTCAAAATGCAAACATACGGCTTTATGGGTATGTTGTTTGTTGTTCGACTGTTGTCCCATATGGTTTTATGGGTATAAAGAGATGGCTGTTGACATCTGACAGCCAACAGTTCCTCATGCTTTGAAAGCCGAGCATAACAAAATGAACCAAGACCAAGAATCGTAAGACCACTGGACTGAAGCACTGGGTTCTCTTTGTTCAAACAGTTGTTCATTTTCACAAATATTGAGCTGGAATAGCATATGTGAATTCTGTTTTTGGGCGGATTATTGCTTTAAGATTTCATGAAAAACAAAGCTATCATAGTGAGGTTTGCCTCCAGATATGAGTGCTCACACACACACACACACATACACACACTCAGAGCTCCTCAGCTATATTACAATTCTCCTCTGTGATCGATTGGAACAAGATCAAACTTGACTTGTTTGATATAAGCAAAAAAGCTCTTGAGAAACAGATCGTTCTCCTGTCAGGAGAGCAGCAGCCTCACAGCTGTCTATATTTTACAGACACGACTCTGTGTATTTACCCCCCAAGGGACTTTCAACCATGTAGCCGGAGCCTGTCTTCACATACTAAAATAACAGATCACCCTGGTCCAGACAGGTCCAGTCTGGCTCCAGGCATGCCAAGTTGCCTCTTGCATCATGCTCATTGCCTGGCTTGGACAGGACTGTGTGTGTGTGTGTGTGTGTGTGTGTGTGTGTGTGTGTGTGTGTGTGTGTGTGTGTGTGTGTGTGTGTGTGCTGAGCTGGAGGTTAAGAGATGGATCTGTTTCACTGGGTGGATTCCTTGAGCTCCTGAGGTTCCACTGGCGTTATGACTCAGTTAGCCAACCTGATGGTTAAAAAGGTAATGTCTCACAAGGGACATGCCAGAGCGGTCAGTCTGAAAGAGTTCTGCTGTTGAAATCACTGAAGGTCCAAAAGATCCCAAAACTTCCTGATTGGACCTTCAGAAAAGACCGACAAGCCTACAAATTCCACCGTCAAAGTGGGTCAGTATAAGAGTCTCGGTCGATATATTACAGCTAGAAAAAACTAGAGAGAAAAAATAGGTCCGGGAAGTAAAAAGTGTGACTGGAGGCTTAATGTTTCTTCCCGCTCATGGTTGCAATTTACAACAATTTACAACAATTTACAACAATTTACACCAACTTACAAAACATATTGTACTGCTTCAGGACAGACTTTATTTTGGGGAGAGATCACTGCTGTATCATAGTAGAGAGAGAGAGAAACTGGCATATATTACTAACCAATGTACCGTGACAGTTGCACAAGCGGAAACTATAGGCATACATCATTTTCAGACATACTCATACAACACAGACACACACACACACACACACACAAACACACACGTGCGGGGTAATTTATAGAAAGAGAACAATAGTTTATTGTGCAGAGCATAGCATGAGGGCTCCATTAGTTATAAATGAGGCAATTTGTTTGGTGCTGCATCTTGTTTTAAATTAGAACAGCTCACCATTACTGGCCTACATTCTTCAGTTAAGGAGAAATCCAGTAATCATCTGAATCTAATGTTCTTCTAGTATAACTGGAAGGGAAAAGTATGTCTGTCCTATATAGTTCGAAGTACAGTGGTCCTTGCACTCCTGACCTCCGCTTACTTTCTCTTTCTATCAACCAGGTATTCATCCGCTGTGCAGTGATTTCTCCCATTGCCCACCACCTTCACTTCCTATGTAAACAGGGACAGTAGGTTCTGGTAGTAAAAAAAAAATCTTATTTTTGTATAATTTTTTATGTAAATTTTACCAATCGCATACACAAAACTGGCATATCATTTAAAATTACATATCATTTACAATTTCTCATTTTCCCACTATTGGGATAACGCTAGTCGCCTACTATCACTTAACAGTGAGAGTGTGCTAAAGTGTTAGCATGGAGCACCAGAGCCAACGATGTACACATGGATGATTCCCTATGTTTGGTGTCATCACTTATCGGGTAAATTGACGAACGGACAAATTGGTGTATTCCGTTAATCCTTTATTTATCCAGGAAAAGTTTGGGGATTAAGAGTCTTCCTCAAGGACTGTTTGATGATACTTAAGTGATGATAGATAAGTGGTAGAGCGCCTGTTTTTCTCCACCCAGGTTTTTTCTGTTGGCTGGCTGATTTGAACTCTCTCTCTCTCTCTCTCTCTCTCTCTCTCTCTCTCTCTCCAGGAGTGGACATCCTGAAGCTGGTGTCGGCCCAGGTGGGCAGCCAGTGGATCGACATTTACCAGTCGCTGGCCAACGCCACCGAGCGCGAGGTGGCCGCCTTCTCCAACGGCTACTCGTCGGACCACGAGCGGGCGTACGCCGCGCTGCAGCACTGGACCATCCGGGACAGCGACGCCAACCTGGCCAAGCTGATCAACGCCCTGCACCGCCAGCGCCGCATCGACGTGGTGGAGAAGATCCGCTACGTCATGGAGGACAATCCACAGGTAGGATGGGATGGAAAAAATGGATGGATGGATGGAAGGAAGGATGGACAGATGGAGGGGCAGAGAGAGAGTGGTGGTGGATGGCTGGATGGATGGATTGGATTGACTGGGATTGACTTATGCTACAGATTTTCTTGACTGGACATGACTGGTTTTCTTACACTATGAAAGGCAAAAAAGTCCCCACACACAGTATATTAATGCTCCCATGCTTTTATTATTCCACACCTAATAACAACAGATCATATCAAATTCAAGCCTATATTAGGGGGCGACACATTGTTATTAGGTGTGGAATAATAGAAGCACAGGAAATTAATATACTTTTTGCCTTTAATATTGTTTATCTGTATGTTCAGCACCAGTTTTAAAGAAGATCAACAGGGAAGTGCAGCCTGTGTAGCCTCAAAAATGAACGTGTTTTTTGGGAGTATTCAAAATTCATTCGACTGCTATTTTCCCCCTGGTCTGAATCAGCGTCAGGTTTATTCAGAGGTGGCTGTGCTGTACCAGGAAAAATATCAGTGACCTTTACTGTCTTTTCCGTCTGCAGCTCTGTCAACACCACTGGCACATACTGTAGTACAGCCTGATCTTTCCCTCTCTCTCTCTCTCTCTCTCTCTCGCTCCCACTGAAATCTAATCTCTAAGAAAAGGTTTCTGGTGTGTTCCTCCGAAGCAAGTCCCTGTGGTTCAGCTGCATTCCTACCATTAAAGCGATAGTTCACTGTGGGAGAGCGATTTCACATTGAAGCACGGCATAGACGTTCATGAGACAGACAACCACCCACATCGACTGCATCGGGGATCTGCTGTCATAACATCCAGGCTTTTTCCCCCCTAGTTGTCAATATTGATAATTGCAAACAGATAATTGCTAAATTACTTATGGAACATTTGTGTGATGCACGTTTTTTTTACCTGATTACATGATGTGACACATGTTATTTCACATGTTAAAGTTCCAGCTCACCTGTGAACAGAGACAATACACAGATCTTTGCATGTGAAAAAGCAAATTTCACATATGATCGTTTTTTTTTCCACGTTGTGTTCTGACATCACATGTGACTGTTTCCCCTACAAAGCTGAAAATTTCATTTCGTAGGTAATAAGCGTTTTGTCCACATGTGAACACTTTGTTTCACTGCCATTACATGTGACAATATTTGATGGATATGTCAAAATTTTATTTCACGTGTGAAAAGAGACGATTCTCAGGTGAAAATGGCATTTTCACATGTGAACCGGGAAATTTCACGTGACTTTTTTGTCAGGAAAAAACGATGCAGAATGAGATAGTATGACCTCGATCTGCCTGTTCTTGTTCTCCCATGTATGAGAAGTATTATTTTTAGGCTAGGTTTCCAAACAAACTGTTAAGAGATACAATATGTGCACTAAACAAAGAAGACGCCCTGCCAAAGTGAAATATTACTTGTGCCTTAGTTTGTCTCAGCTTCTCTATAAATACTGTGTTGCGTCTATATGGCACGGCTATTTTTATCGTCCAGTGTAGGTTCACAAACACAGATATGATTCTCTCTCTCTCTTCTTTTTTTTTCTCTTAAACCTGCACACATACATTCACGTGAACGAATGAATGCATGTGTCAGGATGGCAAACGTTAGTTAATAAACAAGTCACAAGAGCAAGAGCAACCTCCCCCATGGGCCCCGCGTGACCAGCCTGCTATCAACCTCACACTGTAATCTCTTTAGAACACACACACACACACACACACACACACACACACACACTGGGGACAGAGGAACAAGAAGCCTGATGGCACAGTGGATCATTCATCGCCATCCATTTTCCTCCATCGCTCCATCTCTCTGTTCCTCCCTCTCTCATAACTTTCTCCAGATTCGTATCACGTTAGTCCTCTCCCAAGGTTAGCGCAGTACAGTTAAAGTCTTGTTCTGGTTTTAAAGATATGCCAAATGTCTGAGATGGGTATCGCCTGCTGTAATTTCGCCTGTCACCGCCACTTAATAATCGGGCGCATGATCTCTGTTGGTCATTTTTCTCTCTTTCTCTCTGGATCGATAGCGGATGAGATAAGCAGATAATAAATTGTTCAGTGAGGGAAACGTGGTGAACTTATGGAGAACACAATGTGCTGGAGAGGGAATGGAGGAAATGGGAGCAGTGCTGTAATCGAGTGTTTTTCCAGTGACTTGAGGATGAACCTGAACTCTATAGTGGGAAAGGTCTGTGTGTGTGTTTGCATGTGTGTGTGTGTGTGTATGAGAGAGAGAGAGAGCGAGAGAGAGAGGAAGATGATAGAAAGATGACAGAGGAAGAGAGAGCAAAGGAGAGAGACATAAGCGATATTCAGATAGGCAACTCAAATTTGATTTTATTGCATATCTGGTACGAGTTGGATTCTTTTTTCACATTGAATCCAGTCTTTTCAAGCTGTATTCGTAGATTCAAATCGCACCTCTGAAAATGAATCTCAGTCTGACCACTCAGATCAGATTACAAGTGGGGGGTTTTTTTTCCATCACTTCCCACTCAAAGTGTATTTCACATCGTACTTTTCAACAAGAAGAGCAGAGGGACGACACACATGGAGAACCAGCAAGGGAATATCAGTTCCTGGAAAAAAATTAAGGGGTTTCATGCCTCCTCTCAGTGTGGGGGCTTAGGGTTAGTATAGGATAAAGTTGAAGGCACGTATAGAAATAAAACTATATAAGACAATGTATTTGTCTTGTGTGATGAACTAGAAAACTCCATCATAAAAACAGTTAGAATAAGCACGTAAGCAATGTAACACACAAATCCGATCTTATACATTTCAATGTGGACGGTCAGTCTTAAAGATCAGACTTTAAAAACTAGATTTGCCTGCTGTCTGAACATGACTATAGAACAGAGATAGACAGTCAGAGAAACAGAGGGATAGAGAAAGAGAGAGGGATAGAGAGAGAGACAAAGATGTGTGCGAGACATATATGGCCATTTGCGCGGGTCAGTCGATATCCAGGGTCGGTCGATGTGAATCCTCACTCACTTCGGGCCGGGTCAGTGTGACTCACTTAGGGGAATCATGTCCACGTATCAGTTACATAACAGCAATATACGACTTTGACTATCGAACACACAGTAAGAAAAAAAAAAAAAAAACAACATTCCCAGTATCGATGGCGTTCCCCTCAGAACAATTGAGCGTCAGCTGTCTGATGAACGCGACTATTTTTATCTGCGCTGCTGCGGGAGACATGAAACCAGACAGAAGAAGCTGCATGCAGCGGAGTGACGCATGTTCGCGGCGGCGTGGGGGTTCTGCTCCATCACAGCTCTCTCATAACATGTCATTCCCTCTCCACTGTGTGCGATGTGATAAAATAGTCTTTTTAAAAAAATCTAAAATTCACAGTGAGTTAGCGAGCAGACAGCCAGAGTAGGGATGTAATCTTGAATAAGCGCAATCATCATTATGACAGGATTAAAGCCCTATCCAGATGTAAACAAAATGTTCGACCCACCCGCCACCACCGAAAGCCAAAACATGGGATTGGA
This sequence comes from Centroberyx affinis, assembly GCF_046629955.1. Lineage (NCBI taxonomy): Eukaryota > Metazoa > Chordata > Actinopteri > Beryciformes > Berycidae > Centroberyx > Centroberyx affinis. The sequence continues at coordinate 103,743 of NW_027280096.1, forward strand.
GGCCTTAGTCCAACCCACTTTATCCCTAGAGTTAATATCACAGAGGGAAATACTCTCCATGTGAGTTTTATTTCGCTCTTTGAAAGCCTCAAAATGTGTTCTGAATCTTTTTTTTTGCACCTACAAGTAACACAGTTTATGGAAATATAGTCAACCTGTATACAGCATGGTCAAAAAAACTGTTGATTGGGCCTTTAAAACATTTTTGAATCCATTCATAAAATGGGTTTTTAATAGAGAGATTGCTGCGCCCGCCTGCGTCTTTTCGGCTCTGGCGTCGATATGTACAAATATGTGATTAATGAGCAGCCATGCTGTTTTATTTAGATAACTCTCCTCTGTGTGGCTAATGAACAGATCATATCAGAGATTGCACCAGATGGAGCTGGAGGGAGTGAGGGAGGGAGGGAGGGAGGGAGGGAGGGAGTGATGGAGCTGGAGAGGGAAGGAAAGACTGATAGAGGGAGAGAGAGGAAGAGAGGGTGATTTCAGCTCAGAGCCCTGTCCAGGATATCTGCGAGTCCTAAAAAAAGTCTGAAAAACTCTTAAATAAGTTAGATTTTATTGTCCCATAGCACAAAATAACCATAATATGTCTGTGGGGAATCAATAGGGTTGTTGATCAATACCAGTCACTCAACATTTACTTGGCCAGGTGCTGAGGAGATTTCTGGCTTTCAAATTCACTTTCTGGCCCAAGCTCTGTTTTAGAACAAAATTCCCCAACCATTGTAATTTCAACACACATTTTTACTTTCACTTTTTCTTGTTGCTGACCTTCCGTCTTTGCCAGCTTTTTGTTTCTTCCTTTTTGTGGTTGCCTTGGTCTTAAATCCATTTCAAGATGCCCTGCCTGTCTCTTCTGAGTGTAGCCCAGAGGTCAAAGTAGGGGGAAGATTGACCGGAAGATTACGGGTTCAAATTGTGGAGCAATTGGACAAATCCGTATGGGAACAGTGGACGAGAAACACTCTTTCCTCTCAATAGCTACCCTCTAGGTGACCCTGCACAAGGCACTTTACCTACAACAGCAGAAGATTGTGTTTTTTTGTCACTGGGCAGCTCCTGGGTATGAATCTATCTGACTATGTGAGTTGGGAAGCAGGCCGTTGTTGCAGAAGAGCATGCGTGTTCAATCTTCCCTGTATAGATGCATAGATACTCTATTTGTCCCAGGGGAAAATCCAGTTGTCCCAGCAGCAACACACACTTGAGACACAATGAACTACACAGGAAAACACTATAATGAAGCGCATTGATTCGTTCATTCACTTTCCATACCTACTTAGAGTATGTCAGGGTCACAGAGGGGCTGGAGCCTGTCCCAGCATGCATTGGGAAGCACCCTGGACAGGTCGCCAGTCCGTCACAGGGCTTATAATAAAGCTAAAAAAAAAACTAAAAAAATTAAATGCTATGTTTCCCCACTGTACAACCACCCAATCTATTAAGATGTTCTTTAGTATTATAGTATTAGTATTATTTATGCACATTGAGGAAGGCCTGATTGCTGAAATGTCTGTATTATGCGTGTTTTATTCTGATAAAAGAATGAAAAATAGAAAAATCTGGAAATGCGGTGAGTCCCAATCTTGTTGTTTGACTGCAGACTGTTGTTTTCTTCTAGATCTATGCCAGACAGCCTCTGGCGGAACGATTTGTGCAAATTTCAACCCGCCTCATTCCCAACTCTTAGCACCATCCGGTCTCATGTTGGACCTCTTAAAGTTTAAAGAAGCTTAATGTTTTCAACCCCGGGAAAATACATATGAGCCAGCATACATACAGATGGCTCATGAGCCAGCCATACATATAGATGGCTCATTTCAAGCTTAACAGCATCAAAAAGAGATTTCCGATCAGACAGATGTCCCAAATAAAGCCCCTTAAACTGTCGGTTTCATTTTGGAAAAAAAAAAAAGGCAAACATGTCTGGGAAAAGATTGGGGCCACTTCAGTCAGCAGGCCATGACCCAGATGATTTGTCTGGACTCAAACGGGAAAAAGAAAAAATATCCCACCCACACAGCATCAGATTTGAAATGGTGTGATATACAAATTCACTCGTATTCAGTGTAATTGTGCCTCAGGATAGCTGTACCTCCATGTGATTTATAGATCACTATTTGAGTGTTTCAGGGCTTAATTGGAGGTGATTTTGTGATTGTTTTTTAACCTCTGGATGTTCCAGGTTGAAAAACTGAAGCCAAAAACAGAAGTCAGTCATCAGAATAATCCATTTAGGGACAGTGATTGAACAGAACAAAGTTTTGCCTCTGGTGTGCCACGTGAGAAGCACAAAAATCTTGTTGTGAGCAATATAAAAGGGCAAAAATGATTTTTGTTTTTTTGTTTTTTTGAGTAAATGGACTCTGTGGTTTTCCCTGATTAGATTTATTTACAGGAGACACAGAGAGACAGAGAGAGAGGGAGGGAGAGAGACAGAGAGAGAGGGAGGGATAGAGAGAGAGAGAGAAGCCTTTATCCATTTGTCTTTTTGTTCGCTCGTCCTCTTTCCCTCTCTTAGACCCCTTTGTGTTCTAAATGCTGAAGTGCTGAAAACAAAAAAAAACACTTATTATAAGGATTACAGTATAGTAGTCATTTTCTCTTCTAGCCACAATGATGTACAATGGAATCCAATTTCCGCCCTAATTGAGTGTTTATGACTCTGGTCCCATTAGACGCCATTCAGTCCCTTTCATGATGAGACCCATAACATTAAAAAAACGAAACCGCATCCCTTGCTTTCTGGAAAACAGACAAAATTTCCCAGAAATTGCAGTGACTCATACTGAAAGGTGATTCAGAGAGACTATCTTAGTCAGTTTTGTGACCACTGACACTGACATTGGGAAGTTGTTCCAGTTCGCCCCCAGAAAAGGAGGGTGAGTTACAGAGCAGCACCCCAGGGAGCTGGTAGGGACTCAGTGACTTGCTCAAGGACACTTCTGCAGTCCAGATGCTTGCCAACACAGCCTGCTGCCCAGTGTACTGCAGCACACAGAGTAAATGTGGACACATGATCCAATCCATTAAAGATGCATTGTAAAATGTCATAAATGCATGCGAGGCAATAGAAAAAATAATTGTTTTTCTTAACCTTGAGAAAGTCCACTTTTTGGAGATATAAGTTTTCATCAGGATGAACAAGCTACATGGTGGTCACTTTTAAGCAAAGCATGTTACAGTACCATGAAAGCATACAGTAGTGTTTTTAAAGGATAAGTTTGGTGATTTTGGACCTACTGTATATATAATTTGTCTCTTCCATACCTGTAGTACTTGGACCCACAGAGAATATTGACTCCAGAATCAGCTGTCGGATGAACAGGGTTTGTCAAAAATATTTCCAAAAAAGCCATTTGTAAGCTCTACAGGAGAGTTGAGAGTAAAACAGAGAAGTTGCAAAGTACATAAATTTAAATTATCTCCGATTTCATGACACAATTCCACAATTACGCACACCTTCACTAATCAGGAAATCACAGAACAATTTTTGACTGCTGTAGAGTGAATTGCGTTACTGGCAGAGTGATCTAGCTTCTCGTACGGTCAGGTCAGATTATAAACAGTAGAGTTTGGTAGAAGACTATCTACTGAGTGGAAATGGTGCAGTGCTGTTGCTTTCCACGCTGTGAATATAAATACGTCGGTTGGTCGGTCGCCATATCGTTTTCACAGACTGGCTTTTTTTGGAGATATTTTGACAAACCCCATTTAGACTCATTGTTAGCAGCAAGAGGCAACGGAGCTCGCTGTTTCAACCGACAGCCGACTCAGGAGCCAATATATTCTCTGCTGGTCCAACTAGTACAGCTATGTAGGAGACAAATTATATATAGGTCCAAAATCGCCGAACTTATCCTTTAACAGACTTGGCCCTGGTGCGACTCGACAGCAGTGGCAGGGTGTGTGCCATGCTCTCCCCGCTGAGCTACAGAGGACTGCTGGGCCAAGTTCCTATCTTAGCTGCATCTTAGTTAATAGCCCATCTGTTTTGGGAGTAATTACAGCTGAGTGAGATTTTTTGCTCCAACATTTTTAATCTAATTAATCAAAAATATCCCCGGTGTCTGTGCCTGTCCCCTGTGCCCTTCATATCTCAGCAATCCTTCCAACTCTCTCCCAACTAGGCTATAGCCTTAGATCGAGTGTGTGTGTGTGTACACGTGTGTGTGTGTGTGTGTGTGTGTGTGTGTACATGTGTGTGTCAGAGTGTGTGCCTTGTGTGTGTCTAAGCCCTCATCCCTATCAGGCCCTTGTGTTGCGCTGACAGGAGCAGTCAGCATCTCAGCCTGATCCCTCTCTCTCTCTCTCTCTCTCTCTCTCTTTCTCTCTCTCTCTTTCTCTCTCTCTCTCTCTCTCCCCCTTGTCTCGTTCCTCTGACTCAGACCGGCCTGGGAAGTTTCTGGAACAACGATAATGTTTTTTCCCCACAGCTCAGTCCTCGGTGGCTCAGTCCCGATCTTCTCACGGCTGCCAAGATCGGGGAAATCAGAGTCCCTGTGGTTAAAGGTGCTTTCAGACGGAGCGGCGGACATCAGCAAAGCGTCCGCAGTTCCTCTCCGGTGAAGGGAGAAAGCTTTTCACACGGCGGTAGGCAGGCCGTGTTCGCAGGGAGAGGAATTCGTCATAGCAACGTAATCAAAACCGTATACAGCTTAAACCTCGTACACATAGCCCACTGCTAAATCTATTTCTTTAAAACAGTAAAAAAAAATTATGAACACAAATCAAAGATTATACAGTCGTAAATATTGTTTTTACCACGAAAGAAACCTACAAAGATATTTATTTAGATTGCCAATGTTATTGCTATTTGTTTGCTAAGTAGTTAGCTAGCTAGCGGTCGCCATGTTGAATGCTTTAGTGGGAAGTCTTTAACCCCTACTAAAATTTGATTGGCTGTGAGATGAAGCGGCAGCAGATTCAGCTTGGGCAAGTTGAACTGATTAAAATTTTTTAGCCTTTTTTTTTGCCCAACAAACATCCACCACAAACTTGTTGAATGCAAACGGTAACTCTGGAATCCACTGCTCCATTTGAAAGCACCTTCAGACTGGTGGTTCCCAACCTGGGGGTCATGAGAAATTTGGGGTTCGCAGCATGATTTTTGTGGTGCGGGGTCATGAGCTGATTCATAGAATGTGAAAAAACTATAGAGGTTAGAGAAGCGAGCTTATGACCGGAAAATCATCAGTTCAAATCCCAGGAGCGGTTGGGAAAATGTGAGTGTGGAATGAGTCAAGCTCTCTTTTCCCTCAGCAGCTACAGTGGAGTTGCCCTTGAGCAAGGCACTGAACCCCCACACATTCAAACTGAACCCTGTCTGAATGTGAAGCAGGATGTTACTGGAAAGGAGCGAGCATGCTCAGTCGACTTCCCCTAGATAAATAAAGGTTAAAATTAAAAAAATATATATTGCAGGGTTCCCTCTGTATTCATTCAGCAGTGGTGAGCCACCGCAGCAACGGAATTACCACAACTGCTAGAGAAAATTAAAATTAGCATTGTAATTTAGCCTTACTATCATCTAAGACTAAAATTAGTGTAGTCCAAATGTTTTACAAGTAATGATTTTACTATGATTAGAAAACATTTTTAGCACTACAACCTCAGCTTGAATCATAAGTTGGACCCAAACAGAGAGACAGATGTGGGGCAAGACTGGAGGAAACACTATTGGCTAATATAGAAAATTAGTGTTTTTCATCTTTGTGACATCTTTGAGTTTTTCTGAAATAATTTTGTATTTGCAGCCTTGGGATTTCCTCCTATAATTAACCAAGTAGCCTAAAAAGGGAACACAGAAAAATCATAATTTTGGGCTTCATTTTTGGGCCGCTGTGAGCCAAAAGGGTTGAGAAGCGCGTATTTAGACGGCCATGAGAAGATCGGATCTGTGCCACAGAGATGAACATCAGATCATTTGAGCTTGTCCAATCCAGCGTAGCGTGCGTCGTATGCGTCCGCTGACTTCCGGTCCCTGGAGGCCGCTAAATTTGTCGTCTGTCCTCCCTTAAGGGTCTCCGTGTTTTTGTTTTGCCACATCTGCTCCTAACATTATCTTGACACGGTCACATCTGCTCCTGGGTGAACGTTGGTGTGCCTCTGTTTGTGTGTACATGTGTGTGTGTGCATGTATGTGTGTGTGTGTGTGTGTTTGTTTGTGCGTATTTGTGCACATGCCTCAGTGTGCGTGCCTCTGTGAGCGAGACAGAGTGTGTTTGTTTTCTAAGTATCTCATAAGTTGTTGTGTCACACTCCGGCCTACTGACCCAGAGACATTATTGAATAGAGAGAAAGAAAATGAGAGAAAGAGAGAGAGAGAGAGAGAGAGAACAGTACTGTTGTTTGTTTCTAACCCAGATACTGTAGATGCCCGTCCATCAGGCCTGATATTATATTGAGCAGAAATCCAATGGAAAACAATGGATTTTCACTGACAGACATCAAGTTTTTCTAATGTAGTTTCAAGCCGGGTTGGATTTCCTCTGTGCGGTGAATGAAATGACCTCTCTGCTGCTGCGACCTTTAGGTCTGACTGGAGTCACGCTGGGAAAAACAAGACACGCTCTCATGATCTCATCCCTAAACCAGTCACTACTGGTTCAAACCACAGGTTCATTACCACACCAAAGAGAGAGAGAGAGAGAGAGGGAGGGTAGGGGAGGGGGAGTGGGAGTTAGGGGAGGGTGGTGGGAGGACAGAGGAGGAAAGAGAAAAAAAGGGAAAGAGAAAGATGTGAGGATAGGAGGAGAAACAGAAACAAAGAAAAGAGGGATGGAGAGCAAGAAATGGTGGTGGACGTTTACCGTAAAGAGGGAAAGAGACGGAAAGATGGAATGATAGAGGAGAGGAGGAGAAAGTGATGGAAGTGATGGAAAAACAGAAAGAGATGGAAGGATAGAGAAGGAACGACAAAGATGGAAGGATAAGAGAGAAACAGTGATAAAGGATGAGGCTACAAGGAACAGAGATGGAAGTTTAAAGAGGAAAAGAGACAGAAAGATGGAAGGATAGAGAGGCAGAAAGGAGAAAAAGAACAGTGAATTGACAGGAAAAACAGAACGAGGTGGAAGGATAGAGGAGGAAATGGAAAGAGACAGATGGAACGATAGGGACAGAAACAGATAAAGAAATAGAGGGATGTTGGGAAGGAGAAATAGAGAGAGAAACAAAGAAATATGAGGACATTTTGAGAAATTTGAGAGAAAAAAGACAGAGAAATGGTTGCATAAGGACAGAAAGAAATACAGAGAAAGAGAGGGATGGAGAGAGAATAAAAACAGATGTAAGGATAGAGAGGGAGAGAGTCAGAGGAAAAGAGTTGAATAGATGGAGAGATACCAACAGACAAAGTCCGTCTCCTGTGCTGCAGAACAATGGTGTTGAATTGAATTACTGTTTAACGGGTGTGTGACAGGAGCCCATGTGCTCTGTGGGCAGTAAATACCAGGCTGTCTGTCATGGTGTCTGTGTGTGTGCGTGTGTGTGTGTGTGTGAGAGAGAGAGAGAGAGAGAGAGAGAGAGAGTGTGTGTGTGTGTGTGTGTGTGTGTGTGAGTGTGTGAAAGAGGGAGAAAAAACACAGAAAGTCTGACTTTGTATGTGAGATAAACAGAGAGTTTGTGTAAGTTTGTTTGTGATAGTGGAGTTTGTATTGTGTGTGTGTGTGTGTGTGTGTGTGTGTGTGTGTGTGTGTATGTGTGTGTGTGGTGGGTGGTCCAGAGCAGAGAGGTCGGGGCAGAGCTGTGCCACCCGACCCCCCCCACACACACACACACACACACAAACACACACACACACACACACACACACACACACACACACACACACACACACACACACACACACACAACAGAGAGCACTGTATACTCAGCCTTTGTTTTCTGGACACTTTCTCTCTCTCTCTCTCTATTTATTTCTTCTTCTACTCTGCCTTTTCCTCATTCATTCCTTCAACTCCCCCCTTCACAACTCTCTCCATCTATTCTTTCCCTTCCTCCTACATTCCCTCTACTTTCTTGTTTTCTCCCTCGTCTCTTCCCATTTGCTTTTCTTTCTCTCTTTCCCCCCTCTTCCCTCTTTTCTGCCGTAATCCTTTTCTCCCCTCTCTCCTGTGTTTCCTCCCTCCATCCTTCCTCTCTCTCCCTCTCCATCCCTCACATCCCTCCCCTTTCACCCTTTCTCTTTTCTCTCTCCTTACCCTCCTATCCCCTCCTCTCTCTCTCTCCATCCTCCCCCCCTTACTCTCTCCCCCTCCATCTCTTCTCTCCCTCACCTCCCTATTCCCCCTCTTTCCCTACATCTTTCCCCATCTCTATCTCTCCTCTCCCCTTTAACTCCCTGTTCCTCCTCTCTTCCTCCATCTTTCCCCTAAACTTCCTTCTCCGTCTCTCCTCCCCCCTTACCTCCTTATTCCTCTCGTTCTGCATCTGTCCTCCCCCCTTCACTCAAAGACTCATCTGTTCAGACTGGCCTTCGTTTATCCTCTGTGTCTAAAATAATTTCAGTTTTTATGTCTTATTGTTTTTATGTCTTACTGTTTTTTACTGTTTTGTGGTCTTATTTTGACTATTTTACTTGGTGACTCTGTGAAATGTGCTTTATAAATAAACTTTACTTACTTACTTACTTTACCTCCTTCTCCCTTCCCGCCATCTCTCCCTCTCCGTGTCCCTCCTACAGTTTGACATTAACCAGCTGATGACCTCAGTGAATGTAAGCCAAAGCCTCAGTCCCATCCACAAGCCGCTGGACTCCCCCGGCAGCGGTGGCAGCGGCGGCAGCGGTGGCAGCAGCGGCATCGTGGGCGGAGCCGGCGGCGGGCTGGTGGAGCAGTCGCCGGTGGACCGCACCAAGGGCTTCTTCCCCGACGAATCAGAGCCCCTGCTCCGCTGTGACTCCACCTCCAGCAAAGACTCCGCCCTCAGCAGGACCGGCTCCTTCATTACCAAAGGTGAGCTGGGAACTCTGAATAGAATAGAATAGTTGCGAGGATCAAACTTGTGACCTTTTGGTTTACTTGGTTTACAGGACTTTCACTCTCTCTGTTTGGTCCCCCAAAGCCTACAGTTCTAAAGCCCACAGAATAGAATAGAATAGAATAGAATAGAATAGAATAGAATAGAATAGAATAGCGATTCAGTGTCTTGCCTTCTTGAAAAGGACATTTCAACAGGTCGCATGACAGTTGTGAGGATCAAACCTGTGAACTTTTGGTTTACAGGACTGTCATTCTGTCTATTAGGTTCCCATAGAATAAAATAGAATAGAATAGAATAGAATAGGATAGAATAGGGATTCAGTGTCTTGCTCCAAGACATTTCAACAGATCACATGACAGATGTGAGGATCAAACCTGTGAACTTTTGGTTTACTGGACTTTCACTTGATCTGTTTGGTCCCCGAAAGCCTACCATTCTAAAGCCCACAGAATAGAATAGAATAGAATAGAATAGAATAGGGCTCAATGTCTTGCTCAAGGGCATTTCAACAGTTCACATGACAGTTGCGAGGATCAAACCTGTGAACTTTGGGTTTACAGGACTGTCGTTCTGCCTGTTAGGTTCCCATAGAATAGAATAGAACATGGGAAAAGACTTCCATTTTTGCACACACACACATACACACACACACACACACACACACACACAGCCAACTGGAGCTGCATTGCACCCCATATCAGGAATGACAGCCATTTCAGCCGGGGGAACCCTGACCTCTCACTTACTTGTGCACTTGTGTGCTGCCATGTGTGTCGTGTGTCAACAACACGCCGTCATGTCTGGAAATCCCACGCCACGTTTCTCCAGTGTGGCTCAGACACTTTGGCTTCCTTTGGTATAAAGCATCACAGACCGGCCGAGTTGGTAAACATGAATGTACTGTGCACCCTGTACTGAAGTCAACTCAGAATTCAAACAGTTACATCTCGTGCAAAAATTGCATAGTGCAGCTTTGGTGCACACTCCCACCATTTTATATCCTCGAATTAATATGCAGAAAACAAAATAACTGCCAGAAACAGGAGACAGTTTTATATTTCGCTCTTAAGTTTTGATTTGTCACTTCTCGTGCGCAGTGATTTCATGCTAGTGATCACACCCGACACCAGAGTTTCATTTGGGCAAATAAAGTGAAAATACAGCGTCTCAATTAGAGGGGTGGGATGCTCTTCTCTAGTGCACATCTGTCGGCCATCTTGGCAGGCAGTCAACAGGTGTGTGTTAAATGCTACAGGTGTCAGTAAGGAAACAATAAGCACAGCCAGTGACAGGTATTTGTGTCCATTATTCTAGAGTAGACATCTTTATTCACAGCATACACCCAAAACAAAATCAACAACTGAATTTATTCTTCACTCTCCAAGTCAAACAGGACGTTCATACTCCAGAAACTCTGTCCTCCAGACTTAAAAGAGACCGATTTAATCCCGAAACTCCCCATGAGATCGACTCCTAAGGGAAACTGCTGAATAAATGTGATCAAACAATGTTGCAAATCTTTCATCTGACAAAGTATTTCTGGTGGCCAAGATGGCTCGTTCTCAGAGAAAAGGCCGGGCTTCTTGGCAGCGGCCTGTGAAGATATTGTATATCAGTGGTGTCAAATTTTCACACCCTTAGCAAATTATTCAGACACTCACTAATGTGTCTCACACAGCTCTGTCATTGAAAATAATGTGACAGCCGTGCAGTCACATATGGATGTGTGTGTGTGTGTGTGTGTTCGTGCGTGTGTGTGTGGTGACTGCCCCCATCTGGACACTTGGGGTAGTGCTCTCAGTTTTCTACCCTTATTTGTATTTACTGACATCAAATACTGTATGTACAAAAATGGTTTATTTTAATTAATCTTTAACCATCATATTTAAGACACTTTGAATGTCACATTTCAATTTCACATTCACATTTTGAATAAAATCAGTTTTATCTCCCTTTAAAGATAGATTTAAAGTGGAATAATAATTATAACAATAATAATAACAATAATAATCATTGTATTATTAACTTTTTATTTTTAAATACTACTGCTACTACTAATACTATGACTGCTAGGGTTAAAAAAGAATAAAAAATAGTCACAATAACAGCAGGGATTAAACAAGATTGTAAGTTACTATCTAGACTTAATAGCATGGCAGTTCTTCACATTTTCCACTGACTTTAGCTCAAGTCTTGTCACCCTTTGTTTAGTCACCCTCTCTCATTTGTGTTTTTTTTTTTTTTTTGCTTATTGCTCTCACTTCCTTGTCTGTCTCCATCATGCCAAAAAAAACACTAGCAGTCTAAAGTTCAATCGGTGGGGAAAACACTGTATGACCAATGGTTTACTTGTTTATATTTAACAAGGCAGGTTAAAATATAAAAATGCAACAAATTTCCATCCATCTCTGACCATGTTCTATCTATTGGAGACTATCGGAAACACTGAAACAATATAAAAGAATACCTCTATTTTTTATTATTATCCTTATTTATCTATTTCTATCTTTCTTTTTTAATGTCATTTTACTAGGCAAATTGTATTTTTTGTGTTTTATTAAGTTTGCCTTGCCTTGCGTATAAGCACAAATTTAGTACATAATATGTTAAGATATTCATAATAGCTTAGAACTTAGAAGAGTTTAGAGAGAGTTAGAGAGTAATGTATTATAGGCCCTATTTTGTCTTCAATTTCTATAGCTTTTGGTCTGTTCAGTTCTTAGCCTACTTTTACTCTTCTGTAAGCACTTTGTAAAGTTGTTTGATTAGATTTGATTGTAAGACTTTTTTTTATCATTTTATGTTTATTTTATTGTGTTTTGCTTTATCTTGCTTTAGGGTTGGGTTAGGGTTAGGGTTAGGCCTTATTTATTGTGTCGTGATATTATCTACCTGCTATTTGTTTTGTGGTACTATTGTTTTACTATCTTACTGTATACTGTGAAGCACTTTGTAAACTGTGTTTTAGAAAAGTGCTATGTAAATAAAGTTATTGTTATTATAGCTATATGTAAACCATTCTCTCTCTCCCCCTCTCCCCTCCAGAGAAGAAAGACACGGTGCTGCGGCAGGTGCGTCTGGACCCGTGCGACCTGCAGCCCATCTTCGACGACATGCTGCACATCCTGAACCCTGAAGAGCTGCACGTCATCGAGGAGATCCCCGCCGCCGAGGACAAGCTGGACCGGCTGTTTGAGATCGCCGGGGTGAAGAGCCAGGAGGCCAGCCAGACGCTGCTGGACTCCGTCTACAGCCACCTGCCCGACCTGCTATAGTGGAGGATGGAGGAAGGAACCAGAATCTGCGTGGGAATCGGATCGAATTTCAAAGTGGGGAAACTCAAAGCGGGAAGGAAGAGTCAGTTCTGGCATTAAAAGATCTAGCAGTGTAAAGGCACGGGTGGTGTTTTCGGTTATTGAGTTCACTGATCTGATCCCTGTATGGAGTGAAGAGGGGGAGTCCGAATCGACGTCACTTCACATTCTTCGGTGATTTGAGCTTGTCATTGTAGCTAAAGGGGGGGTGACCTACTTCCTCCAACGAGTCCTTCCAGGTCTTTAGCGGGACGGACCTGACACATTAGTCCTCTTCATCCTCCCACCTCCCTCTGTATCCACACTGTCACCATCCTCTGGCACCGCTCTCAAGGCCATGATACAGGGTCAACACTTAATGTAGTTAAGTGATTTTAAGCGTATGTTTTTCACTTTACATTTGTTCAGTATGTAACTCCTTTGACTTTTTCCAATTGCCAATTCCTTGTCCTGTTTAAAGGAGTGTTGGTCAACTCAGCTGCCCTCAAAGTTGCCCGAGTATCACGACCTTAATAATGAGACTCAAGTGTCCAAACTAGTGCAAACCTGGGCTGAGAAGTAGCTGAATATATATTGAATATTTGGGAAAAAATATAAGGAGCGCTTTGTTTATCTTCACTTGCAAATGATGTGTTCACCTTTAAAGGATAATACCGGTGTTTTCTTAAGTTGTGCCATTCGTCTAGGTTGCCCTCTCCTCTACATTATTCCTGCTGGTGTCTGCACACAGTCGGCATAGTTGGATATATCAGGTTTTGTTTTCCTCCCTTCAGAAGGCGCTATTTGCTGCCGTTCATTTTTGTACAGTATGAAAAACAACTCACACAGACTTGAAAATTGCCCAAGCTAGATAATCCATCACAGTAAACATGAGGCCTTAATTTAATTTTATCAAAGTTTCTGTTTTATCGTTATTTCACTGGGCCTAAGTTGAGTTGTTTTCATATCAGTGCTGCATTAGGTTACGCTCTGCTTACTGTCAATCACCTGATACCAACAGGAAGAAATGGAAAAATGTCCTCCAGGTAATACTCCCATAAAAACCTTATCTCGCCTTACAAACTTTACTGTCACATCCATGTCTTGTTTTTGGGGAATCTTTGTTAGTCAGGACAGCAATTAATTTCAAGCTAGGTTTGACACTGTAAAGTTTGTTTTTTAAAGATGACAGAAAATAAGTAAATGTTAAAAAAATGTAATTACATTCTGGGGAATGTAACCTACACACAGACAGTAGTCAATGGGCTATAACTATAAATAACACTGGTATTATCCTTGGTGTTTAAGGTGCTTAAGTGTGTTTAAGTGTCTTGGAAGATAAGGTATTCAAAGGTATTTTTGCCCAGGTGTGGATCGACCCTGAAGTCATGTGCCTGATCTTGTTAAGTCTCCCATTTTTCAGCCCACAAACCCCCGTTTTGAGTGAACCCACCCACCCATCCCATCCCACCCCACCCATCCCATCCCATCCCATCCCACCCCACCCCACCCCACCCTCTGACCCCCCAAGCAGCCTACACCTAGAGAAGATCGACTCTCCAGGTCTAAGCTTCATAGCTTGTAACCTCTCTGCCAGAACAACAGGGGTACAATGATTCAAGCCCTGACCTGCTGCTCTGGAAGCAAAGCCATATATCTCAAATATTGGATTAATTCACTGAAATAATCCAATATTAGAATACTGGATTAATATTTAAGTAATCCAATATTGAAATATTCTGATATATGGCTTTGTCTTGAACTCACACACAATAAGTGAACAGGAGGGGCGCAGCGTCCCAGCCTGCTTCTCTGGAAACCAAAGCCATATATCTAAAACTGTTTAGATACGTTGCTTTGGAAGCTTTGTTACTGTTGGACTCATGGACAGTATACCACAAACACTACTACCAGTACACACATTAAGATTCAAATCACTGCTAGCTAGCCCTCTTCGCCTCAACAATGTAGCGTTGATAAAGTGTTCTTGATACATTTTGGAGCTTCATGTCTGTGTGTTGTTGGATCAGACTCAGGCGTCTGAGTGTTTCAGTGCTATAGAAAGAATAATAAAACAAAAAAAAACACACTTTTCTTTCATGCAGTTGTACGTCGCTACATGCTCAGTGTGTAGTTGATACTAAAATGTAACGATATTGATGCACTAATTATTTTTTCTATGGGAGAGGCAGACATGTATTTTCTCTCTCCTTGCCACTTCATTTTCTGTTTTTATTTTACTTTGAAATGCTGTTAACTAACATTTGATTATGTTGTCATTTTTTCTACATTTATTTTGAATTATGTTATCATTGTAGCATCTTTTTGTTTTTTGTTTTTTTAGCATTTTGATTTCATTGTTGCACCAATGTATCTCATGTTTTCACGGGCATTCAGATGTATTTCCCCCTGCTTGGTGCGACAAGACGACCTCGCCGGGATGTAAGATATGCATACTCCATACTCTACTTGAAATCTGTCTACTTGTGGTACTTGATTTAAATGAGGAAGAAACAATGTACTCTTTCAGTTCCTTCCAAATTCCATGTTCTTAAAATAATAATTGAGAAAAAAAAATAATAAAAAAGCACCACCAAAAAAACTCATTCAAAGATGATTTCGCTGTGAAGTGTCGGCATTGAATTTAACAGGCGCCATGAGAGCAGCGCATGATGGATTGTCTTTTCGCCAAGCCAGTCGATATCAAAGCTACTCTGGTGCTAGACGTGAACACTCACCGGCTGGCCTGATGCTGGGGGACTCGACCCCCCGGACAAAAAAAACTATTTAAAGTATTCCAGACTGAGTGAAGAGTGAAGATTGCACTGCTGTGGACTTTGCTGATGATGGGGATGTCGATGATGATGATGATGATGATGATGAAAAGGATGATGAGGATGATGACTGTGATGTGTGAGCTTGCTCTCCACGTCACTGTGGAGACTCAAACTGCAGGGTGTGAGCGTTATATTTTCTAAGCGATTCTGAGAGGACAAAGGTGAGGTTTGACATGCACATGTGCTCCGGTGGATGATTTCATCAAACTTCACACGTGTAACCAGTATGTTTACTACTATGTAACCTCTTAAAATCAACCAATTAAAGCTCAAAACATTTGTCATAACGTTGCGTGTGGTTGTCCCTCATTCAGATTTGTGTCCCTGCAAAAGGTTGGAATTCATGCATTGGTTCAAGAAGTGAGCAGGGGTACAAAGACACAGGACACCTGGTACAACATGCCTGTCTTAAAGTGCAAAGCATCTAAACGTGGAGAGTTTTGTTCCAAATCTAGATCTCCACCATTTGAAAAAAAAAAAAGTGATAGTTACTCTTTCAAAATGTTTGATAACACAAAATTGAAACAGATTATGGTACTTTTTATGTCCCGCCCATAGACTGTAAAAAAAAAAGATGGACATAGTGAGTGTGATGTCACCCATTGGCTTCTTAAGGGCCGTTTTGAAGCCTGGAGATTGTGTTTACGATTGCTGCCATGTTGACATTCTTTGGAGTCAGTGAAGCCTTTAAGTGGAGTTTGGGTTGGCCCATTGGCAATGAATAGGCAACCTGTCAATCAAAAACAAGAGTTTACAAAACGCTGAACAAAAAGAAATAAAATCAAATACATTAAAACACGCAATAAAACAACAACAATAATAAAACACAATAAAACACAGGTTAAAAAGAAGGAAAAGCCATGCAATAGAGGTGTGTTTTTAACCGTGATTTAAAAACATCCACCGATTCAGCCATTCTGACATTGCTGACACTATTACTTTGAAAATCGCCATATTAGAAGAAGTGAAATTAGCTACTGAGACCATAACCTCTTGTGGAAAATATGTATTGACTTTATATTTTGAGCGAGAAGTTGGGTTGTGGTCCCATTGACTTGCATGGAGTCTTTTTGGAGCCTCTAGTGGACGTTAGAGGAACTGCCGCTGCCGCCACTTCAGCATTGGCTTCGAAATTCACCTGTGGTTTTGGCCGCTTGGTCCCACCGTCATGGTACATGGTGTGTGGGACATTATGTTGTCACGGTGGCTGCTGTCTGTCTGTGTGTCTTTGTGTAGACACATTCTTGTGAACACAATAACTCAAGAACAATACATAATGGAAACTTCCTCCTCATGTATTACCTAAGTTTTTCTTTCTTTTTTCCATTCTTCATTTTTCTACTTCCTACTGTACAATGAATATTCACACAAATGCATGCATGTCCCATTACCCAATTAATATCCCAACCTCTTATACACCCACTTGTGGACTTACATCTCATTTACACACACACACACACACACGCACAACTTCAGTCTCTAGGGTGCTCCTCTCCTCATTCTTGTCAGATCTCTCTCTCACTTTTCTCATTCAAGTATTTACAGTGAGCAGTGGAGAAGGTCACTGTGGCTCCAGTTACCACAAGTGCTATCCCATGACACTGAGACGGGTGGAGTTTTTCAATAGGGTTGTTGTGTGTGTGTGTGTTTGCGTGTTCTTGTGTGTGTGCCTGTGTATTATGTGCCCGTTTGTATCTTCGTATATGTGCATGTATGTTGGTGTACGCCTATACTCGCATCCACACATGAACATTATGCAACAGTTATGCCTAGGTGTGTGAGTGTGTGTGTGTGTGTGTGTGTGTGTACATGCCTGAGCGTGTCTACATGCGTGTGTGTGTGTGTGCACGTGTGTGTGCATGTGTGTGTGTTCATCGTATAACAGGCCAAGGAGCAGAGACAGAGGACTGGTGTTGCCAAGATCTCTCTGATCTCCACCAAAAGACAAGGGGAGTGTTATTCAGCAGAGTACAATGGAGTACAAAACAATAGTTTTATGGCACAATAGAGGGCTTCAAGGCGCCATGGCACACCTACTGGCAGCCATATTGGAGGTCATCTGCTCTTTGGCAACAGTGGCTGTGAACAACTGGTTCTGTTTCTAAATGAACTTGGTCGTCTCAACAGAATTCAATAGACATGGCTGATAAAGTCTGTGCTGTTTTTGACTGGGAACTGATCGCTTACCACTGGTACATCTGATTGATTCTGTCTTTAGATGTCAGCTTGTTAGTTAGATAACTATAGTAACTGGTCAGCTGAGCTAAACATCACTGTCCTGTTAAACACATCTGATTTGCACACTAAGGAATGTAATAAAAGTTAGCGTTAGTAGTGCCTAGTCTGATAACACTGCTTTTTAATGTTGCTCTGCTGAATTAGCCTGCTGGCTAGTTAGCTAGCTTCCAAAGCCAAAAACTTCAACTTGTAGTGTTTTGGATTAGAGGTTAGTGCTAAAGATGAGACTGTTTGTGTCACAGTAACCAAAATGTAACCAGTAACCAAAAATCTACCTTAATGTTAAGGAACGGATCTATAGCCACACCACAACAATCTATTTCAGGTATCCCGCTTTTTCTTGTCCAGTTTTTATCTATTTACCAATTCTCTAATGGATCTCATGACAACCCCTGCTCTGGTTTGAGTCTGATTTTATACAACCGATTTTATTATTTTAGAAATCTGATTGGTCAAAGTCCCATAAAGCCTGGTTAGCCGTGCTTTATTGGTTGCTATGCCAACTCTTGTGGTAACCAGGGATCTATTTAGCAGTCTTCAGTTTCTTTTGTAAACTGAACTCTTCAAACAGTCACATGCTGTGGTAACTGTGGTATTAAAGCAATAAAGGCCAGGCCATCAGTGCAGATTGCTTCATACCTATAATCACAGACAAGAATGTCCTCTCAGCCATTACTGCTATCATAAGTCATGGAAGGAATTTACATACTCACCAAAACATAATGATCTTAAAGCAGCTGTGTTACAATTTATGTTGTCAATCTTAAAGCACAAGTAGAGCAGTTGACAAACCAGTTCATCAAAGGCACAGCACTCAAACTATTGTTCATATAATGCTACCAGAGAATAATAATGAGTCTACTCTTTATTATTATTGATTGTGTGTACATTTCATTAATGATGATATACTGTATAATGTTATTATTAATAGCTGGCTTTGTATCATTTTTACAGGCATAACTTTCAAAGGGTTAGGGTTTCAAATAATTTCCATCACTGTTAATTGAGGGTAATTAGAGTGTTTTTACATTCTGCTCTGTTCTGATCATCCACACATAAATTTAGCTAACAGCAGTCCATATTATGAAAGGATACTGTACCTTGAGATGAATTCACGTCTGATGCCTAATGCACTCTGACTCAGCCATACAATCCACTACATGCGTATTTTCGTAGTATTTTAAATGACTACTCTGTGGATAGTTGTTAAATTGCATGTTCTAAACACAAATAATTGCTGTACTTGTGCTAAGAGAGAAATGCACATTAGAGGACAATTTCTATGGGTAAAACCATTTCAAAGGTCCAGGGTCAAAAGTGCGTTGCATTGTTTGGATTCTTATCCGGTAGTTGTTCTGGTGTCTTCTATTGTTCCCTGACACTTAAACACACTTAAACTTAAACATTTGTGTCCAGCCACATATTGTGTTTGGATGAGAGGCGTCCCATGAATGCTTTTAACCACAATATACAAGAACTTGTACCTTATACTGCAAACAGTATCACTTTGCCTTGTTTACATGTAATTTTATGCACTCTGTTCAATGGAAGCGAGCAACTGGAAGCTATTTGTTTGTTGGCCAAAACAAAATTATTAAAATAAAACCCAAAGGTTGTACTGTATCTTTGTTTAATGGTTGATATTGCTTGATATATGGTTGATATATTATAAAAATGTTCCAAATGTTGTATAAAAGCAATAACATACTCAAGGTTGTGCCATGTGGTGATTTTGGCACTGTTGTGCTTCAATTATTGAGCTTCCTCTCATATATTACTGCTGAAACATCTAATGACGTCCAATTATTTCATTTCAGGGATTCAACATAATGCTGAAAGATCAAAGGTTAACAAACACCCAAACAAACTGCTACTCTTGTTTTTTTCCATATTTGAGCAGATTTTTGAGCAGACCTTTATCAGAGCTGGGAACTTTTTGAACGTTTTGTCCAAATGTGAAGTAGCAAGAACACCAGTGGGTGTGATTTTATTTTTATTTTATTTTACCTTTATTTTACCAGACAGGTCACTCAAGAGCAAATTCGTATTTACACGAACGGCCTGGCAAGAGGCTTTAGATAAATTATGGAATGATGATTCTTATTGTAATATTTGTTGATGTACTCTGTAAGGTGAAAAGTAATAAAGATATTGAACTAGGACAAAGCAAAAAAAAAAAAAAAGAGAAAAGATTGCCCTGATCTGGTTTTCAATTTCACCTCACTTCTGACAGCCAGGAATAAACAATGGTATGTGAAAATTTTACAGAAACTTGAGAAGGCAGAGAGAAGCGTTTGCAGAGCGTCTCGGATTCTTACTGGAAGAGCAGTGGAACCCGCAGGGCGACTGAGCGCTCCGTCCCTGACGCCGACTGGAGCCGCTGCTCTGCCGCGCGTCAACGATAATCTCCGCTGCATCACTCAACCTGTGCTGTATGTTGCTGTGATTGAGCTGATAATCAATACGTGATCAGGAAGTGGTTCGGTGTAGGGATCGAACCTGCAGCCTTCATGTTACAGGACGGACTGTCTAACCTCTGCGCGACACATCGTTTTCCAATCCGTCACCACATACAACATGTGGAAGGCAATTAAACTCATTACAGATTATTGATTACCTGCTAATCCGTGACATAATCCACTGGAACACTTCAACTAAAGTAAAGTAATCTGATTACAGCTGCTTTTGATTGCTTTGCCAAAAAAAACCCATTGTATATTAGATTTTTTTTTTTTTTCAGTTTACACACTATTCATTAAAATTGTCCACCTCCATATTCTCATTATCATCCAGAACCATGAACCATAATTTCACATTCAAAGTATTTTCTTTTGTCTAACAAGTTAGTTCAGCTATTTCCTGTAAAGATATCCGAAATCTGATAACAGATAACAGGTGCCATTTTTTCAATCAGATTACTGTTATGTTGGTCAGTGTAATCAGGTGTTTCCCATCCCTGGCAGTGCCCTGTAGCATTATGGGCAAATACTGATGTGTTAATGATTGCAATCACATGAAAGCCACAGTCAATAATGTTGGCCTGGCGGTGGACAAGCACTTCTGTTACTTTCATCCAGGGTCTACTCTCAGTGCTTCCCTCCTTCACTTTCATGCAAATGGCCACTGGACCCTTGCTCAAGGGCACACTGACTGTATTTGCTGAGGGAGGGAAGACTGTTACTCATTCACTTGGATTTTTATATGCCACAAGAACATACACTCACACTTTATTAGGAACACCTGTACACCTGCTTATTCATGCAATTATCCATTCGGCCAATCATGTGGCAGCAGTGCAATGCATAAGATCATGCAGATACAGGTCAGAAGCTTCAGTTCATGTTCACATCAAGCATCAGAATGGGGAAAAAATTTGACCTCAGTGACTTTGACCGTGGCGTGGTTGTTGGTGCCAGACGGGCTGGTTTGAGTTTTTCTGAAACTGACTGGTTCTAGCTGACAGACTGGTTCTAGCTGACAGAAAGGCTTCAGTAACTCAGATAACCTCTTTACAACTGTGGTGAGCAGAAAAGCATCTCAGAACGCACAACACGTCAAACCTTGAGGCGGATGTCACTTTGATAGCCGGTTGACTGATTGATTGAGCTGAAAGCTGATACCTACCCAGTATTAGTAAGGTGTTCCTAATAAAGTGCTCAGCGAATGTATTTGTTAATATTTACTTTATTCATTTCGATACTTCCTGGCCTCCAAGAGCAGCTGTGCTTGTTTGGAGATGCCTGGAGCACTCTTTCCACATCGAACGCATTAATTTAAAACTGCCTTTTTAATAATAAATTCACATCTATTCTGCAAATATTCTGGGTAAATTCCTCCACCACATCACTGCTCCTCTGTATTCCTTAACTTCTTTAAAAGGATGTGTCATTTTCAACATTTCCATGTGTCTAGTTTAGGGCAACACACATTTCTGTTATTTTTCAACACAACATACATTCAAACTATGTATTTAATACAATTTTCAGTGACCAAACCTATCTCAGTTATCCTATACATTTGGCTGAGGTCTGTGGTGTATATTTCTTGATTTGCCACACTGTCAGCTGGCACTGTGTGATTCACGCTGCGTCACTGTGTCTCTTTAGCGCTTTGTATTGTATTACATTGTTCCTGACCTGGATGATCCTTTAAAATGAGATTTCAAGTGGGCGATTTGTGTTGTCGCCTCCATCAACATCACATCCTCAACGCCCCGGCCCAGTATTGTGTTTGCGGTTGAGGTTGCTGCTTCATATGAAGATGGTAAATACAGGTCAACATAATCATTATTCTTGTGTGATTATTACACACACACACACACACCACATACACACCACATACATACACACACATACACACACAGGCTGAATCATGACAAGGAAACAGGAGAAATAATCAAACCAGTTGAGCCAGTGTCTGACACACTGAGTGGCCCCTTACCGTATTTCAGGAAGTTTTTGTGCAGCATGTTTCCCATAGTTCACAGTCAGGGCGTGACAGCCTGTACACTCCGCTCGCTAGAATAACGAAATGAGTTTTCTGAATCTATAGAGGAGAGAGTTACAAGCTTGTTGGACTGGACAGAGAGAGCAAAAAAGCCCTATGGTAAGAAAGCTGAAAGATTTTGCATTTCTGTGAATGTGTTTGCATTTGTTTGTTGTGACTTTATCCAGCTAGATTTCCAGTGTTCAGAGGATAGTGTGAAACTAATACTGGTTTACTGATGGAGCCAGTTGTCTATAGTGTGACCTCTTTTCTGTTTAGATGCAAGTTGCTTGGTAAAGGCACTTCTGTTGTAAATGTTCAACAGATCGTGGCTTTGTAAACAATTACATATCAACAGATATACTGGTAAGATCTTAATGGTGTCTGATGCTTATGAAAACCAAAATCTATACAGAGTGCATGGAGAGTTATTTAGGTTGCCATGACGGCGATATGGACTGTGTCAATCAGATTGTTTAGAATTGTCTGGATTCCCAGGCTTATCAGCATCTTTGTTGTTTTTTTGCTGGACTGACAGTAGTGGGTTTTCTGTGTATGAAATATTGCTGGTTTAATTCATCCATAAGTGAGACACTGCCTGGCTCCAATGCTCTTGTGGACTGACAGTGGTAATACTCTGTTGCAAATACATATTTTATCATCAAGGGTTTTACAAATTGCGTGCAGCATACTAAAAAGTGTTTTTCAATCCATAACCTTCATTTCAGAGCAATGCAATGTAAAGTGTAGCCTAGATCCTTGACCTTGACTGCTAAAAGAAGTTATTTTTTGATGTATTAAAGTTGGTCAAAACAGATCTAATTATTTTTCCTCTGGATCAAGCTATTTCTAAAAGTGAGAATATACTGTATCTCATTCAGAGAGAGCTTGATATATGTTTCTCTTTATATCAAACTATTGATTATCATCAGCCATGCAGTTTCCTCAGTGATTAGGCTCTTCACACACATCCACTCATATTTAAATGATTAAAATGAAGGTAGCTTTTACACTGCACATTTTAGGTATTTAGCTGAAGCTCTTATCCAGAGTGACTTGCAATGAGTGCAGCAGTATAATAAGCTTAAATTACTAGATCACCGACATTACAAGCAGCTTATTGTAATGACATTTTAGACATTTGGGCTGAAGCTGTTATCCAGAGTGACTTGTAATTAGTGCAGTAAAATAGTAAAACAGTAAAATAAGTGTTAATGACTGGGTCACTAACATTTCAAGCAACTGACAGGATGGAGTCCAAAGTCACAGGCCATGATAACTGACCCTTGAATGATGACAGATAAAGTATGTGATAGCTCTGTATGATAGGGAAGTGAAAAGAAAAATAATCATAGCCAAGTAGAGAGGTAGAAAGTTTTTTTTATTTTAAGTTTTAGAACACATTTAGATTAGTATTAGATTGGTATTAGAATAAGTGCTTTTTATAGTTGTTGTTGGGTTTTTTTTAATTTAACCTTTATATAAGCAGGTTAATACCACTGAGATTAGGACTTTTCTGTCAAGGGAGACAAGAGAGCAGCATCATGACAAACATAAAAGTTGCAGACCAACAACAAACAGCAATGTATAAAGTCAAACTCCAGTCAAAGTCACATAAAGAAAAAGCGAGGTAAGATGATGTATATAATCAAACTACACTCAAAATCCCAGAGTGCAAAGTAAACTATTTTCTACAAGTGCACCATAAGGAAGTAGTCCAAGGTAAAAACCAGGAGGATCAGGTAAATACAGTATGTATTGAAAAGATGATTTCCAGCTTACCACAGCAGGAAGTTGTTTTCGACAGTAATCAGGATTTGAATGTGTGTGACAACAGTCCCTTTGTGAAAGTCAAGCACCTGTGAATCTGATAGAATAGTACGCCTTCACACTATTCACATCTAATGACATCTGGTGCCACTTAAAGGACAAGGCTGGTGTTGCATTGCTTACAATCAACAAATCCTATGAAAATAACAAAATCAGCAATGATTTTGTTTTGCCAACAAGTCTCGTCCATGTAGCCGGTGCCCAATGAAGCCATGTCCCAGCAGCCATAGAACTCCATTGTATTAAATGGAGTTCCATTTAATAAACACATGTAAACACATTTGTGATCTCAGGAAAGTAGTTCCGTAGCACCGAAAATAGTCCCCGGCGTAATGAAGAATTTGTTCCCATTTGAATTTGATTTGGTAATAACTACAACAGCCTGACTTTTCGTGGTAACAGTTAGCGATTTTTAAAATTGAAACTATGTCTTTGTGAGCTGAATTTCAAGGTTTTTAGCTTACAATTGGAGCCAATTACTTCCGGGTTGACGGCTAAAAACGGTACGTGGGAAGTCAGAAAGTAACGGGAGTAGAGCAAACGCATTGTTGATTTTGTTATTTTCATAGGATTTGTTGACGGTAAGCAATGCATTAAAAAACACCGGCCTTATCCTTTAATGTGCTCACTGACTGGCAATACTGTCAGGACACTTCACATCTTTGTGGTGTGTTAAATGTAGTGGTGAAACGAGTACTAGAATATCCTACTCATGTAGAAGTACTGATATTTTACATAAGTAGAATAAAGTACTGGTGTAAAAATCTACTTAAGTCAAAGTAAAAAGTAGCTAATTTAAAATGCATTCTGACTTTCTTTTCCATGTGATTCTAAAAGGACGAGAGGACAGAGTTCAACCTCGATACTTTAATTGGAAAATTTGGAAATTACAAAATAAAGTGTAAAAACACAGTAAAGTCAGATTACTCTTCTCTTTGATGACTGTTCACTGCAAACACCACCTCAATTTGTTAGTTTATGTTGGTCCAGTTTCTGATGCTTAAACCACAAAATCTGTACTCTGTAATGGATGTGATTTTAAAATGTCGCTAAGTAGCCTACAGTACTTCAGTAAAAATGTACTTAATTAAGAAAAAGAAAAATACTTAATGTGTACTTGTACTAAATAAATTACAAGTACACAAAAAAGCTATACCCAATTACAGCATCTTGAGTAAATGTAATTAGTTACTCCGACCCTTGGTTAAATGACTGTACTGTGGATTAACTGCACACTCAGTCTAAACAGGGACATGAAGTTGTGTTGTGTTTGTGCCATGGGAGACAGACTCACTACAGGATCATTTGTGGAGGAGGTCATGCATCAGCCTTAATGTGCTGCTACGGATCAAGTTTTGCAGGAACTGTCACACTGTTCAGATTCAGTTTGACAAAATAATGATCTCCTATGCAGCTAAAGTTACCACTCCTTGTAAAGGTCAGCTGTATGTCTAGTCTTAATTGCACTTGCACTGTTTACGATGATGCAAGTACAATGCAATGTGAAGTTTGTTTCTGAAGTTGAAATCATAATGTTTCTTTTGTGAATCACCGATGATGAGACTGTCGATTTACAGTTTTTTACATGTAATCCTTTGCATGTCTTCTTTTTATAAGAGAAAAAAAAACAATCTACAAGACTATTAAATAACACCAACCCCACCCACATAAACACACACACACATACACCCACACATTTCTCTCTCTCTTATTCCCATTAGATGTCCTTACTGCTGTGTTAGACATGATTAACCAACACCATGCGGGGGCTTCTCTGACCAATGCAATTAAGGTTACATTGAAGAGGATAAGCCATTAAAGGTATGTATTCGCAAGCAGTGAATGGTTTATTGGTTTGTTGGTAGAAGCTGCCAATAAAGACACAGGTCTAGTGGCCAACAGGAAAATAGGTCTATTGTTTATGTAACGCTTGGCTTCTCAAGGTGTGAGTCAGGAATTTAAACAGGTCATGCATCTGAGTTTGCGTCCATTGGATCCCCACATTATCAGAAAGAAGCTTACAGTAGTAGAGAAAAGATCCACCATTAGGGTCCCTGGCAGGAAAATCCATGGGTTAAATATGGACCGAGCCTGAAGCCATATTGGGAGTTTCCAAATGCTGCTGACAACTAGGTTGACATCCTTGGAATGAAGAAAGTATTAAGTGATGAGGAGCTTGTCAAGCTTTAATATTTAACAAGACATTCTTTGGCACAAGGTCTTGTTGTTATATGACAGGTTGCCAGAACATGAATACACGCATAGTGAAAAGAGTTATGCATTTGACGATTTATTCTTCCACTTCAAGAAACACGTAAAAATACATCTGGTACCAGTTACTGAATCATAAATTGGCGTGCGTGAGTGCGGTCAACAGAAAATATCCACTCCCAGGCTCACCCCCTCTCTCTGTCAATGCCAAAAAAGATGAACAGGTGAAGGCAATCAAATATCATCACTACCATTACCGCCCAAGCCCCGGTGAACACGGCCACCACCTAAAATGACAGTGCAGTGAACAATACAAGACCACAAAACATAGAAAATACAGGAGACTTACATATGTAGCTCCTACATGAATAATAAAACGACAATATAATAGTAATGATATACTTCCGCTACTACTACTCCATACAGTCCATGCAGTTGATTCTAAATGATGTAATTTATTCTTTTAATAAATTCATGATTATAGGTTTATAAACTCTGCCAGGGCTAGCCCCGTTGGGACTGGCACTACACTGCGGGGGTGCCAGTCCCAAGTTGTTCCATTAAAAACCATTATGAAAACATTCTGTACTGCGCTTTGACTTCATTTAGGCAATGTTTCCACATCGGAATTTGCCAATCTGACAAGCTTTCTGACGTCCTTGAACGCTTTTCTGCTACACTAGTAAAACATATTGTTTGAAAGTATTTGCTATATTTTGTGGCTTCTCCTAGTTGTTTTCGTATGGATGTCTTAAAAATGGCTGCAACTCTTCTTCTACGCCCCCAACCGGGCTACAGTAACTTTTACAGCTCACAGGGAAGAGGCGCAGAAGAAGAGTGCCATTAACATTCACATTTTAAAGCAGTGTTACATATCGAACTTTAAAAAGAACATAACATTGATAAAGTCAATATGGTAACAATAAAAACGCAAGAAACGAAGTAAAATCAGGGTTACGTATGAATAGGCAGGCAAATTAAACTGGAATAAAATAGGCCTAATTATGAAAAATCCTGTGTGTCAAAATGTGTTTTAAGGGACTGATTTTGAACCGTCTCAGCTCCTCTGGCATCTGCAAGGCTGGTGGACTGGATGGAAAAGGCTTGATTACTTACAGTCTTCAGTCCAGCAGGACGTCCTGCCTGAGGATCTCAGACTGCACTTTGGCTCCCAAGGGGTTAAAAGATCTGAGATATACAGCAGCTTGGCAGAAAGTCTAGCTGAGCCTTAAAAGTAATCAGATCAATCTTAAAATTCTATTTTCAATTCAATTACATATACAATTTTGTTTTTGGCATTTAGCTGATGTTCTTATCAACACATGAACATAATGCAGCAAGCTTGCAGTTAAGGGGCGTAGGGGTGGGGAGGGGGTGGCGGTTACAAAATGGTTACATTTGTTGTTAATGTCAGTAAGCATGTTAACAATAATAATGGCAGAAAAATAAACTTTATTTGTATAGCAGCTTTTCAAAAACAGATTTACATAGAGATTTACAGAGCATAAAAAGACATTACATGAACAGATGACATTAAATGTGTCAATGATAAAAAAAAGAACAAAGAAATTAAGAATCTAAAAGTTAATACAGAAAACAATTGATAAGGGTGTCATTCATGCTGTAGCTGCATTTTAATAACCTGTCCAGTTTGAACACTGAATAATAACTGCAACAAGTAAAACAAGAGACATCAACATTGTTAGAAGATTAATTTCTTGTGTTTTTTTCCTTCTCTACTTCTCTTGATAGGAATGGCAATATCAAAGAATGGCTTGACCCTCTTTGCCCTTATAGTGACACTCTATATTTTGGAAACACAGGAATTCATTGAGATTTCAAGTCTGGTTTCACCGGTAGGCCCATTGTGTTTACGATACTAGATGGTGTCCAATAGCAAATATGGGAAGGTCAAGCTAAAACAAGGCCTCACTCTTGTTCGTGAGCTAAATAAAACAAAGCTTATCCAGAAAACAATTATTTTCAAACAACAAAAATATCACTTATGGAAACTTTGATGAAGTTTCCATAATAACTTGATGAAGCTTTTCAAGCTGATTTTCACTCTCTTGTCTCAGGTGCACTACGCTGAAGACTTGCTACCTCACATCAGAGAGAAAAGGAATGGTTAGTCTGATAAACGAATATTCAAGAGAGATTTTTCAAGAAACTGCTATTAGGCTGGACGCACAACAGAAGATTTGGCCTTTTCTTTGACTGAAAAATTAGGTGGTTCAACACAAATTCAGGAAACTGAAAAATCATAACACATGTTTTTTGGCAAAAATGTCAAATACGGTGCTTCATTTGAATCTGTTGTGCATCTAATTAACTTTTGGCAGTTATATTTTTTCAAACAATCTCTGTAGGATATGTTAATGGTCTGTAAATAATACATTTATGGTTGCCAGAGATTCATATTGTGTCCTTTCTCATTTCAATCCTTGCAGTGCCTACAGATCGATGGAATTACATTATTGAAGTTGAAGTTAATGCCTCAAATACAGAAACAATAGAGCAAATTAGGACCATTGTGAACACTACTAGTCTTCCCATACAGCTTGATAATGCCACACAGATCTCTGACATTGGTATCTCCACTGGTGAGTACAACATACTTCAGCACAGAACAACTTGACCCACTGAAAATAGACAAAGAACCGATTACCAAATTCTTTGCTACATATATTCTGAATATCAATTAGGGACGGGACAATATATCAAAATTCAATATATCGCAATACAAAAATGTGACAATACACATCGTGGGGCAGAAAAATGAATCGCGATATTTGCTCCATTTTATTCTGCTGTAGTAATCACAAATGAGACAGCTTGACCACCACAATTTCACAAGCTCTCCATTGAAATTATATTATTTGCACTTTGTAATGTCATTTTTAAATTGTTGTTTACATTCTAGAAAGCCAATGCCATCACTAGAAAGATTTATGGCTCAGAAATAAACATAATTCTGCACGCTCACACTTTGTTGTCACTGAACTTTTATTTATTACATCTTATCGTGGTTTTATCAAATCATGAACCCCATATCGCGTATCTAATCGTATCGTGAGATATATCATACCATCCCTAATATCAATTACGTATATTATTAATAGACCAATTATGACAATAGAAGAATCACAGATCCACACTCATATATTAGCTTAACTCCAACTATATATACTTATATTACTGATACTGGCAATATCACATTTAAGACAAAACTTCTCTTCTCACAGTGTGCTCGGCGAATGGCACTGGGTTCCAGTGTAGATGTGAGGAGCAGTTTGCTTGGCCATACAGCAGCTGTGTCACCTATGGAGCCTGTGATCACATAACGAGTGGCATCTGCAAATGCATCAATGCCATTCCAGCTGAAGGCCAGCACTGCCAGCCAATATCAGGTAATCAGTTCATACTCTTACATGACTTCCAATCTTGACTTCTCATTGAATTCAGAGGCATGCATTTTTTGTTTTTGTTTTAAATCAATACATACATTTACGTTCACACTGCAAGTCTTAGTGCGCAATTCAGATTTATTGCTCAGATCAGATTTTTTGGTTTGGCTGTTCACATTATTTTTTAAATGTGGCCAATATCAGATTCCAGTGTGAACTGGTCACGGTCCTGAACTGACCCGCATGTGCAAAAGAACAATAACAAAGACATCACACACAGCACGCTGTCGTACAGAAGTAAACATGGAGGCTGCTGAAGTCAGCGTTTACGGTTTCATTTATAATTTGATGTGTAGTGGAAGCCAGCGAATTCGTGAGCAGATGATAACAAGGACGAGGATGAGGAGAAAGAGAGACAAATTTTTAATTATGGCTTTTTTATGGCAATGGCTGCTACTTCTATACGGAGGTGTGTGTGGATGTGGAGTCGGAGCCAGGAGTGTTGGGATCGTGACGTGAATGGCTTCACTGAAACACATTTCGTCCAAAATTTCAGGATGTCAAGGGCTACTTTTAACTTCATCTGTCAGCGCCTCTCCACAAGACTCTCGCGGCAAGACACTCAGTTCAGGCGACCCATCTCCCTGAGAAAGCGCGTAGGAGTTGGCTTGTGTCACCCCAAATACTTACGAGGTCTAACACCTCACTGTCCCTCCACTGACTCCCTCCATCGCAGCTGTCTTCCATGGTTGTATTCACCGAGTGACTCCCGCCAGAGCAGAATTGTGACGAATGTCGATCTAGAGTGACGTAAAAGTCGCATGAATTCCAATATGACTGTTCAGACTGAGGTTGCATTGCAAAAAATCAGACCTGCATCTAATTTAGGACCACATATGAAAGTGGCCCAAATCAGAATTGAAAAGATCAGATTCCATGTGATTTGTGCTGTTCACACTGTTCTGAAAAAAACAGATCTGAGTCACATATGAGCAAAAAAATCAGATTTTGGCCATTTTTGCCTGCAGTGTGCACATAGCCTTTGATCCCAGGCCAAAAACTGTTAAAGGACCCCATGCTCTAATAAAACTCTCAGCAGCAAATCACAGATGGTTGTTCTGTTAGGCTCCGCCCCTTTCACATTTTTTAATGAGATCTATGCGTTGACGGATGAAAGGGATTGACGGAGTGCAGAAAATATTGCAATGCAGGTAAACGTCATCCGCTAAAAGACTTCATCCACAAAATTAAACGTGTATACTGCTGCAAAATGTTACGAGACACAGCAGCAACCTAGGGGTTTTAACGCATAATTGTCGGTGAATTTGAAAATGTCCCATGTGAGCACAATCTTATGACCAGCAGAAGAAGACTGTGGTTGTGCCAAACCCAGATTAAAAAAGTGTAGCCTACCTCCTGCACCTGAACAAAGTTTGAGCAAAGTTTAAGTCTTTCTGACAATAAACCAAAAAGATTGACAAGCATGTTGTGTTTTTTCCCCACAGCACTGCTAGCTCTGGTTGAGTATGAAGTGGAACTGGAGCTGAATGTGAGTGATTTTGAGACAGTGGGCGTCCTCAAGAGCCTACTGGTCAACAACAGCTTTTCTCTGGCTCTGGGCCCCACAGTGAATGTCACAGACATCATAGTCACCACAGGTAAGAGTGGAGTTTCTACTGAATGGGTAATCTGCAAGAAAATGTCCCCTACTCTCTATCGGCACTTGTTATAGCACAACCTACAACCAGTTTGTGAAAGCTTTTACATTTGCTGCTGTAAACAACTGCTGTCTGGTAGGTCTTTCCCTGGAAAAAAATCCCCAGGCACACAGGAAGTGAGGTGTTTTATACTTCCAGCAACAGCAGTTTGTTTAGGATAAATAGAAGAAGAACTAGGTAGTAGGCATTAGCAGTGACAGTCACCATGGCTGAGCAGACAAAGAAAAGAAACTCAAACTTCAGCAACAGAAAACACAAGGAAAAACACATCACAGTACTGGCCAGACTGACTGACAAGTACCACTAGGGATTTGCATATCACTCCAGTATTTTATCTTTAGAAAAAAAAATAATAATTGAGACAACTGCAGTGTTTCCAGATTGACAACTACATTTTTGTAAATTACTAATACATTTTTTCAACAGCTTTGACATGCTCTAAGGCCATGATACTCAGCACATAAAGGACCAAGCAAACTATCATTTAAAAAAAAAAAAAAAAGTGAAAACTGGTCTAGCAGTCATGAAGTGCTTAGCTGGGACCATAACTTAGTCATGTAAGTTTTTTTTTTTATGACAGTAATGGATACTGACACCATGGTTAATCTTTCAGCAACACCACTTGACAAAGGGTTTGGAGTACAAAGATGCTCCAAGTTATTTGTTTAGTCTAGATATCATCATGACTACTAAGTTTGGGCACAGAAAACAGCACAACCTAATGAAAATTTAATTTATTAGGCTATAGTGCAATTTAAATGTAAAGATTATTGCCAGTAAGTATAATACAATTTTTGTGAGTGTCAGATAATGTGTGCTCCTAGTTACATGGGTAAAGTTTCACACTTTTAATAATTGATCTTACATAATAGAGAGGCTTTGCAGTTGCTCACAAATCACCTAACAACCACAGCTGCCTGTCCAGATAACAGCTAAATATGTAAAAACCAGGCGAGAAAAAGACGGATACCTGAAAAGGCTGTTTTGTTATGTGATATAACTCCTACTAAACTGAGTAACGGTATAGGTAAAACTGAATACTTGTTTCCAAATTCAGGTATGGTTAACACAGGAAGTTGTCTCGGATTTAGCCAAAACGCTAGTTGTAGTTTGAGAAGTGTCAGATTAACGGCTTTGACAGCTAACGTTAACGTTAGCTAACTAGCGTTAGCCAGCAAGCTAGTTTAGCAAAGCAACCAGTGTTAATCATAACATGCAATTAGCCACAACTAACTAACTCTAGCTTCTACTAAATGTGCAAATTAATGCTAGATGTGTCTACAGCACGACAGTAATGGTTAGCTAACTAATCAGATAGTTACTATGGTCACCTAGCTAGGCTAGCTAAGAAGCTTACAGACTCAACACTTATCTCAACACAAAATCAATTAACCTAGAGGTATAACGCTAGTATCAGTTTGTTTGAATAGGTTACATGGCCAATTTTATTTATTACTTTATTCAGTGCTAAATGCTTAATGTTTTATTTGAAGTTTGTATATATTTCTTGTAACTCCTTAAGGCTTTCATGATTAAGATTAAATGTGTCATTTTTATGTATTTTGTCCAGCTGTGGAGTTTGTGGTAGTCCATTAGGCATGATTTCATAATTTGAGCAAGTAAATTAACATGTGCCACTTAGTTCATTTTACTAGATTCCATTGATTTATTTAGTTTAATGAGCTCGATATTTTGTTGAATAATATATATTTAGTTGATTCAGACATGTGCAGTTCAGTAAGGACCTATAAAATCCTACAGTCTCTCAGCACAGGTCATACTTGCCCTTCTGGCAAGCAAAAATCAAAAAGTCATAAGGGGTGGCTACACACCAGCAATATGTTCCTCATTTAACCTCCAGAGATTCAATAATTCATTAAAATGTTATTGATAGTTCTAGGCCTGTGTAAAAAATATCAACATAGGCTAACATATTTACTATTATTTATATACATGTTGTTGTTGTTTTTTTATAATAATAATGCGTTTTTCTTGTTTAGTGTGCTCCCCAAATGGTACCAGCTTCCAGTGCAAATGTGAGGAGCAGTTTGTTTGGTCATCTGACAACTGTATGAAATACGGAGCCTGTGATGATGAGATCATTAATGGGACATGTGGGTGTATCAACAGCATTCCATCAGATGGGCAGTACTGCCAGGCAAAGTCAGGTGATGGAGGCTTTTATAATGCTTACTATATGCTTATACAAGGCTTAGTATTAATAGTGTTTACATAATTTAACTTTTTAACATCATCTTGTTTTCAGTCTATGTGTGAGGCACTACATCTCCAATGTGGAGAATGTTTTGTAATGAATGTCTTTTCTTACTCTATATTATCCACCATAGAACTTTTCCCACCGTATGAATACATAACTGAGGTTGAAATCAGCGCCAGTGATATTACAGTGATAGAGCAACTGAGGGACATTGTGGACAACACTAGTTTTCCCATAAGACTCAGTGACACAGTAAACATCACAGAAATTGATATCATCTTTACAGGTAAAAGTATGATACTTTTGTGTGTAATCTGTGTCAAATTATTGGAAAAACAAACAATAAGAAACATTAATGGATGTAATAAAATTGCCACTTGTATCACAGAGCAACTGAGGGGCATTGTGGACAATACTAGACTTCCCATGAAAGTTAATAACATGTTCACTGAAATTGACTCCATAATCCAAGGAAATTAATTTGTACTATAGGACCCCATTTCTGCTAAATTATTCATAGATGTTATATGAGGTAACCAAAAAGGAAAGAGTTTTGTAATAATATCCCCTTCTTTTCCTACAGTCCCTCCAGTTCTTTATGAATATCTGATTTACATTGAGGTGAACACTTCAGAATCCACAATTACACATCAGCTGAGAAACACCCTGAGAAATACAACTTTCCCAGTCCAAATCAACACACAAGTAAACATCTCTGATGTTGACATTACTACGGGTGAGAACAAATGTTTTGCAGCCCTCCAAAGTTACAATTGGTTGTAATTATTTCTTCAAGTATGCATCTTTTTACATTGTAACAGTTAAGATTTGGTCTTTTCTTAATCGTAAGTTTGTAGCCAAAATGGCACTGGGGTCCAGTGCAGATGTGAGGAGGACCATCTTTGGCCTTGTGACAAGTGTGCCACCTATGGGAAATGTGATGGTGATACAAATGACACATGTGGGTGCATCAAAGCCATTCCCACAGATGGACGGTACTGTCAGTCAGTACACCATCAAAGTAAGTTCCAAGTTCAATTCAGAAAGCTCTACTGATATTATTGCTGCTATTTTGTGTACCTTCTTCATGCTAGTTTTTCATGCTTTTATTCATACATGTCTATTTAACACATCCTAGTCTTGAAACTGTCGATTCTACATGTTGACCATCCATTTCTATTTCACGCTATATCCTATTACTATGGCCCAATTTCCCCCCAGGGATCACTGAAGTTTCTTCTCATCTTAGGCAAGGCAAGGCAGCTTTATTTGT
The DNA here is from genome assembly GCF_046629955.1 of Centroberyx affinis. Classification (NCBI taxonomy): domain Eukaryota; kingdom Metazoa; phylum Chordata; class Actinopteri; order Beryciformes; family Berycidae; genus Centroberyx; species Centroberyx affinis. Next base: position 138,244 of record NW_027280096.1, read on the forward strand.
ATAGCACATTTCATACACTGAAGCAATTCAAAGTGCTTTACAGAGTAATAAAAAATAAAGTAAAGGTAAAAAATGTACAATTAAAAAGTGCAAAAGAGATCCACAAGATAAAAGACTTAAAAAGTAAACTAGTACAGTTCAAATCAAGTGAAATCGAAAGATAAAAGAAAAGAGAGTGCAAGAGGATTAGAAAAGTGAAAAGTGCATTAAAATCACATTTAAAAGAAAGATAAAAAAAGATATAAATAAATAAATATTACAGTGCAGATGAGTGTTACCCTAGATTTCTTAAAAATCCCTGACGAACAGAAATGTTTTAAGCCCTGATTTAAAAGATTGTAAAGTGGAGGCAGACCGCAGATGTTCTGGAAGTTTGTTCCAGGCATAAGGAGCATAAAAACTAAAAGCTGCTTCTCCATGCTTTGTTCTGATCCTGGGAACATCTTAAGAATTTTTATTCTGAAAAAAGTGAATATAAATTTCAAATTGACAGATTTTTTCAAAATAATTTTACCTTTCCTCCAACAGACTTTACAGCTTGTCCCCTTACAACACCTTCTGCACCACCATCCACAAGTAAGACTGAGAAGAAAGAATTTAATCAGTAAAGAACCTTCATGAATGAGAATCTTGTTTTGCTATTATGCTTTTGATTTGTCTCTCTCCAGCTCCGCCACTTGTTAATGAATACCTGGTTTCTATTGAGCTGAACACCACAGATGTTAGAGTAATTGATCAACTGAGGATCGTTCTGAGAAACACCAGTTTCCCCATCAGCATCAACAATACTATACAAATCTCTGACGTCAACATTTCTACAGGTGAGAGTAATACTATAGTTTTTATTCTTGTAGCTTTTTCAACAATTTTAAATTAGACGGTAACCAATAAAAGTATAATGCATTTTGAAATAATCACAGATTTACATTTCGGCATTCAAGTCACCTTAACTGTAACAACAGCAGTAGCTCAAATCCTCTGTGGGAAATATTTTTAAGCAAACTGAATTACTTAATGATTCCCTAAATCATCATCAATGGATCTCAATTATCACAATTTGCCTGTTTTCAAACTTTAAAAGATGCTGAAGTACAGGGTCAAAGTTTTTTTTAAATTTGGGCACTGTGTAATTTGGATCTGAAATGTTTTCTATTGCAGATACATCAAATGGTTTCTTAACACATTGGCTGACATATTCGAGACTCATAATATCTATATTTGTCCCCAGTTTGCTCTCCAACCAGTGCTGGTTTCCAGTGCAGATGTGAGGACCAGTATCGTTGGTCATGTGACCAGTGTTTCCTGCATGGATCCTGTGACAACATCACTGATGACACGTGTGGATGCATCAATGCCATTCCTCCTGATGGACAGTATTGCCAGTCTGTTGATCAACACAGTAAGCAGTTTTGAACTAATTATCCAACCAATAAGCAGACAGTGGTCGTCACCCACAGTCCTGTGAGACATGCTTGTGATAAAAGGCTAAAAAAATTACTAAACTTGAACTTGTACCTTAGACGTGTCAATGGCTACATTTGTTCTTACTTGCCAGCCACTGCTCTCTCTCTTCCTCCAACAGACTTTACAGCTTGTCCTCTAACAACACCCTCTCCACCACCAACAAGTAAGACTGAGAGGACAGAATTTAATCAGTGAAGAGCATTAAATGATAACCATGGTACAGATTTGAAGTGATACAGCTAGAGTTTATTTTTCCCCATCTTCCCTTTGATTTTTCTCTCTCCAGCTCCTCCAGTTGTTTATGAATACCTGGTTTCTATTGAGCTGAACACCACAGATGTTACAGTAATAAATCTACTGAGGACTGTTCTGAGAAACACCAGTTTCCCCATCAGCATCAACAATACCATGCAAATCTCTGAAGTTAACATTTCTACAGGTAGGAATAATAACTTAGTTTTACTTATTATAACCTCATTCAACAATTTTAGATTATATTGTAACCAATATAAATATAATGCATTTTAAAATGATCACAGATGACATATTTACGTTCCGGCATTCAAGTCTTATTTCCAAAGCTGTTTTTAATTATAAAAACAACAGTCAATCAAAAGTCAGTCTGTGGGAAATATTTTTAAGCAAACTGAATTTCTTAAAAATCCCTTAAATCACTGAAATGTTTTCCATTGTAGATACAACAAATGGTTTCTGAAAACATTTGTTGGCATATTCGAGACTCATAATGTCTATATTTGTCCACAGTTTGCTCTCCAAGCAGTGCTGGTTTCCAATGCAGATGTGAGGACCAGTATCGTTGGTCATGTGACCAGTGTTTCCTGCATGGATCCTGTGACAACATCACTGATGACACGTGTGGATGCATCAATGCCATTCCTCCTGATGGACAGTATTGCCAGTCTGTTGATCAACACAGTAAGCAGTTTTGAACTAATTATACGACCAATAAGCAGACAGTGGTCGTCACCTACAGTCCTTTGAGACATGCTTGTGATGAAATGCTAAACAAATTACTAAACTTGAACTTGAGCTTGTGCCTCAAAAGAGTCAGTGTCTACATTTGTTCTTATTTACCATCCAGTGCTCTCTCTCTTCCTCCCAACAGACTTTACAGCTTGTCCCCTTACAACACCCTCTCCACCACCAACAAGTAAGACTGAGAGGACAGAATTTAATCAGTAAAGAACCTAGATGAATGAGAATCTTGTTTTGCTGTGATGCTTTTGATGTGTCTCTTTCCAGCTCCGCCACTTGTTAATGAATACCTGGTTTCTATTGAGCTGAACACCACAGATGTTACAGTAATAAATCTACTGAGGACTGTTCTGAGAAACACCAGTTTCCCCATCAGCATCAACAATACCATACAAATCTCTGATGTCAACATTTCTACTGGTAGGAATGATGAATTGTAGGGATGTGTACACATGCTTAGACATTTCTTCAATTCTTTGTATCATGAACAATATTTTATTTCTTTATACTTTGAATATGTCCACTCAAAACATTGTGTATTCTATGTGTTATATTACAATCAATACTTTTTTGTCCACCATCAAAACAGCTCAGAGTTTTTCACAGTTGGGCACTGTGTAAATTGGATCTGAAATATTTGTCATTGCATGTACATTAAATGCTTTCTCAAATAATACTTGGCATATTTCTTCATAAAAGAGACTTATAATATTTGTATTTGTCCTAGTTTGCTCTCCAACCAGTACTGGTTTCCAGTGCAGATGTGAGGACCAGTATCGTTGGTCATGTGACCAGTGTTTCCTGCATGGATCCTGTGACAACATCACTGATGACACGTGTGGATGCATCAATGCCATTCCTCCTGATGGACAGTATTGCCAATCTGTTGATCAACACAGTAAGCAGTTTTTAACTAATTATTTAGCCTATAAGAAGACAGTGGTCGTCATCTTTGAAGAGTCAGTGTCTACATTTGTTCTTATTTACCATCCAGTGCTCTCTCTCTTCCTCCCAACAGACTTTACAGCTTGTCCTCTAACAACACCCTCTCCACCACCAACAAGTAAGACTGAGAGGACAGAATTTAATCAGTGAAGAGCATTAAATGATGACCATGGTACAGATTTGATACAGCTAGAGTTTATTTTATTTTTTCCCATCTTCCCTTTGATTTCTCTCTCTCCAGCTCCTCCAGTTATTTATGAATACCTGGTTTCTATTGAGCTGAACACCACAGATGTTACAGTAATAGATCGACTGAGGACCGTTCTGAGAAACACCAGTTTCCCCATCAGCATCAACAATACCATACAAATCTCTGAAGTTAACATTTCTACAGGTAAGAACAGTAATGTATACACAAAATTCATTATCATACATTATGAACTTTTTTCATATTATTTCAACTGTCTATTCGGCAATTTTTGTGTTTGTGTTTTCATTCCCCCTATCCTCTAGTTTGTAACCAAAATGGCACAACATCCCAGTGCAGATGTGAGGAGCAGTATAGTTGGCCTTGTGATTTGTGCACCACTTTTGGCAAATGTGATGACACCACTGATAGTACATGTGGATGCATCAATGCCATTCCTCCAGATGGACAATTTTGTCAGCCATTCTCTAGTAAGAGCTGAAACCTTAATTTGAATTACTTTTTTAGTATTATATTATTATGTTATTATGTTATTATATGTTGTACATATGCACATTACATTGCACTGCACTTTACCGCTTCTTTTGCACTTCTGGTTAGATGCTAAACTGCATTTCGTTGTCTTAGTACTTGTACTCTGTGCAATGACAATAAAGTTGAATCTAATCTAATCTAATCTATTGCCTCAGATGCATTTGAGATAGGTTCAAATATGTTTTTATAAATTAATCTAATCTCTCTTTTGTTTTAAAACAGACCTTTTGATTTGCCCATCAACAACTCCCCAAACTGGTACGAAATGTCATTATATTTTCAAAGGTTGTTTATATCTGTATCGTATTATTATACAGTGGACTCACTTGAAAATGGCAGTGTGAGCTCAAAACTAGACTGCTAAACTACACAAGTTTATTATGGTTCTTACAAGTGTCTCCCTTGTCAAAGCAACAGTAAACCTATAACAGTAACCTGAAAACACCATTGTTTTCAGAAAGCATTTTAGAGGGCTACCACACAAAACACTTTTGTGGCTTTTTCCTTATTTGATCAATTGCACTTGAGAATGTTTTTCCTCTCAAGCTGATTCATTGAGCTTCTGATATGTGGCCTGACAGTATAAGACAGTGATACGAGTTGTGCAATTTTTCTTGGTGTCATGTTCCAGCACACACCAACTAGTTTTTTGATACTGACTTGATACACCTCTTCTTTATAAGTCACAGACACCACAACTATTGCAATAACAGTGCAGAACACTACAGCAGTCCTAACAACTCTCCCTACCAGTAAGTATCAACAATAACATCTGTGCTTCATGTCAGTTTGAATTGGAATGTACTTTTGAATGTATTTCAAGTAAATTACAGGAGTTATAAGTTTTGTAAATCTTAAATTTGCAGACTCTACAACTGCTCCTATAACACAAGAAAACATTACAACTATCCCAACAACTTTAGTAACCAGTAAGTGTCCAGTGAAATTGTCTTAAACCCCTTTTGATGGAGTTTGAATTATACAGTACTTGCACTGTAAAAATGTGTAAAAATATACAGTACAAAATCTTGACTTGCATTATTTGACTTTTCATTGAGTCAAATGACAAATAATTATAATATCTTTCCAGACTCAACACCTATCGCAACAACAGATCAGAACACTACAACTGTCCAAACACCAACAACAACTACAGTAACCAGTAGGTGTCAAGAAATGTTAAATGTTATTTATTCATTAATAACATGGCCTGTAAGAATATTGACTTGTAAACGGTTCGATGGGATCAATTAATTTATTTTTTTACCGTGGTACCATCTTCCCTTTGATTTCTCTCTCTCTCCAGCTCCTCCAGTTATTTATGAATACCTGGTTTCTATTGAGCTGAACACCACAGATGTTACAGTAATAGATCAACTGAGGACCGTTCTGAGAAACACCAGTTTCCCCATCAGCATCAACAATACCATACAAATCTCTGATGTCAACATTTCTACAGGTAAGAACAGTAATGTATACACAAAATTCATTATCGTACATTATTAACTATTTTCAAATTATTTCAACTATTTCTTTGGCAATTTTTGTCTTTTCATTCCTCCTATCCTCTAGTTTGTAACCAAAATGGCACAACAGCCCAGTGCAGATGTGAGGAGCAGTATAGTTGGCCTTGTGATTTGTGCATCACTTTTGGCAAATGTGATGACACCATTGATAGCACATGTGGATGCATCAATGCCATTCCTCCAGATGGACAATTTTGCCAGCCATTCTCTAGTAAGAGCTGAAATCTTTATTTGAAGTACTTTATTGCCTCAGCTGCATTTGAGATTGAGGTTCATATATGTTTTCAGATATTAATCTAACCTCTCTCTTGTTTTAAAACAGGTCTTTTGATTTGCCCAACAACAACTCCTCAAACTGGTACGAAATGTCATTATATTTTCAGGGGTTGTTTATATCTGTATAGTATTATTATACAGTGGACTCACCAGTGTGAGCTCAAAACCAGTCTGCTGAACTACACAAGTTTATTATGGTTCTTATAAGTGTCTCCCCTGTCAAACCAACAATAAACCTAAAACAGTAACCTGAAAACACCATCGTTTTCAAAAATTGCAGAGGGCTACCATACACAAAGTATTTATTATGAACTAAACTGAATTCCTGAATACTACACAATAGGGTTTTTTCAACAGTAATTCCACAACTGTGCCGTTGAAATGCTGTTGCCCCACTACTGGCTTTTTCCTTATTTGATCAATTGGACTTGAGAAATGTTTTTCCTCTCAAGCTGATTCATTGAGCTTCTGATATGTGGCCTGACAGTATAAGACAGTAATACGAGTTGTGCAATTTTTCTTGGTGTCATGTTCCAGCACACACCAACTAGTTTTTTTGATACTGACTTTATAATCACCTCTTCTTTGTAAGTCACAGACACCACAACTATTGCAATAACAGTGCAGAACACTACAGCAGTCCTAACAACACCTCCTACTGTAGTAACCAGTAAGTATCAACAATAACATCTGTGCTTCATGTCAATTTGAATTGTAATGTACTTTGGAATGTATTTCAAGTAAATTACAGGAGTTATAATTTTTGTAAATCTTTCATTTGCAGACGCTACAACTGCTCCTATAACACAAGAAAACATTACAACTATCCCAACAACTTTAGTAACCAGTAAGTGTCCAGTGAAACTGTCTTAAACCCCATTTTGATGGAGTTTGAATTGCAGTGTAACAAATAAAATATCAGCCGTGCTCTTTTGTTGTTGTTCTTATCACTCTGGAAGGATTTTAGCCAATGCCAAATTACAGAAGGAGGTGTGTAGTATGATCAGAAGTTCCCTGATACAAACTGCACTGCGTGCTGAGCCTGTTAATTGCCTCCTATACAAGTGGCACTCAAAAATTAAGCACAGCATCCAAAAACGGCGTATGAAAGGCATAGTTTGATTGCATTATAAATATACAGTACTTGCACTGTAAAAATAAAGTGTAAAAATATACAGTACAAAGTCTTGACTTGCATTATTTGACTTCACTGAATCAAATGACAAATAATTGTAATATCTTTCCAGACTCAACACCTATCGCAACAACAGATCAGAACACTACAACTGTCCAAACACCAACAACAACTACAGTAACCAGTAGGTGTCAAGAAATGTTAAATGTTATTTATTCATTAATAACATGGCCTGTAAGAATATTGACTTGTAAACGGTTCGATGGGATCAATTAATTTATTTTTTTACCGTGGTACCATCTTCCCTTTGATTTCTCTCTCTCTCTCCAGCTCCTCCAGTTATTTATGAATACCTGGTTTCTATTGAGCTGAACACCACAGATGTTACAGTAATAGATCATCTGAGGACCGTTCTGAGAAACACCAGTTTCCCCATCAGCATCAACAATACCATACAAATCTCTGATGTCAACATTTCTACAGGTAAGAACAGTAATATATACACAAAATTCATTATTGTACATTATTAACTATTTTCAAATTATTTCAACTATTTCTTTGGCATTTTTTGTCTTTTCATTCCTCCTATCCTCTAGTTTGTAACCAAAATGGCACAACAGCCCAGTGCAGATGTGAGGAGCAGTATAGTTGGCCTTGTGATTTGTGCACCACTTTTGGCAAATGTGATGACACCATTGATAGCACATGTGGATGCATCAATGCCATTCCTCCAGATGGACAATTTTGCCAGCCATTCTCTAGTAAGAGCTGAAATCATAATTTGAAATACTTCATATTCCCAGCTGCATTTGAGATTGAGGTTCATATATGTTTTCATAAATTAATCTAACCTCTCTTGTTTTAAAACAGGTCTTTTGATTTGCCCAACAACAACTCCGCAAACTGGTACGAAATGTCATTATATTTTCAGAGGTTGTTTATATCTGTATAGTATTATTATACAGTGGACTCACCAGTGTGAGCTCAAAACCAGTCTGCTAAGCTACACAAGTTTATTATGGTTCTTATAAGTGTCTCCCCTGTCAAACCAACAATAAACCTAAAACAGTAACCTGAAAACACCATTGTTTTCAAAAATTGCAGAGGGCTACCATACACAAAGTATTTATTATGAACTAAACTGAATTCCTGAATACTACACAATAGGGTTTTTTCAACAGTAATTCCACAACTGTGCCCCCTGTTGAAATGCTGTTGCCCCACTACTGGCTTTTTCCTTATTTGATCAATTGGACTTGAGAAATGTTTTTCCTTTCAAGCTGATTCATTGAGCTTCTGATATGTGGCCTGACAGTATAAGACAGTAATACGAGTTGTGCAATTTTTCTTGGTGTCATGTTCCAGCACACACCAACTAGTTTTTTTGATACTGACTTTATAATCACCTCTTCTTTATAAGTCACAGACACCACAACTATTGCAATAACAGTGCAGAACACTACAGCAGTCCTAACAACACTCCCTACTGCAGTAACCAGTAAGTATCAACAATAACATCTGTGCTTTATGTCAATTTGAATTGTAATGTACTTTGGAATGTATTTCAAGTAAATTACAGGAGTTATAATTTTTGTAAATCTTTCATTTGCAGACTCTACAACTGCTCCTACAACACAAGAAAACATTACAACTATCCCAACAACTTTAGTAACCAGTAAGTGTCCAGTGAAACTATCTTAAACCCCATTTTGATGGAATTTGAATTACAGTGTAACAAATAAAATATCAGCCGTGCTCTTTTGTTGTTGTTCTTATCACTCTGGAAGGATTTTAGCCAATGCCAAATTACAGAAGGAGGTGTGTAGTATGATCAGAAGTTCCCTGATACAAACTGCACTGCGTGCTGAGCCTGTTAATTGCCTCTTATACCAATGGCACTCAAAAATTAAGCACAGCATCCAAAAACGGCATATGAAAGGCATAGTTTGATTGCATTATAAATATACAGTACTTGCACTGTAATAAAGTGTAAAAATATACAGTACAAAATCTTGACTTGCACTATTTGACTTCATTGAATCAAATGACAAATAATTGTAATATCTTTCCAGACTCAACACCTATCGCAACAACAGATCAGAACACTACAACTGTCCAAACATCAACAACAACTACAGTAACCAGTAGGTGTCAAGAAATGTTAAATGTTATTTATTCATTAATAACATATTGACTTGTAAACGGTTCGATGGGATCAATTAATTTATTTTTTTACCGTGGTACCATCTTCCCTTTGATTTCTCTCTCTCTCCAGCTCCTCCAGTTATTTATGAATACCTGGTTTCTATTGAGCTGAACACCACAGATGTTACAGTAATAGATCAACTGAGGACCCTTCTGAGAAACACCAGTTTCCCCATCAGCATCAACAATACCATACAAATCTCTGATGTCAACATTTCTACAGGTAAGAACAGTAATGTATACACAAAATTCATTATCGTACATTATTAACTATTTTCAAATTATTTCAACTATTTCTTTGGCAATTTTTGTCTTTTCATTCCTCCTATCCTCTAGTTTGTAACCAAAATGGCACAACAGCCCAGTGCAGATGTGAGGAGCAGTATAGTTGGCCTTGTGATTTGTGCACCACTTTTGGCAAATGTGATGACACCATTGATAGCACATGTGGATGCATCAATGCCATTCCTCCAGATGGACAGTTTTGCCAGCCATTCTCTAGTAAGAGCTGAAATCTTTATTTGAAGTACTTTATTGCCTCAGCTGCATTTGAGATTGAGGTTCATATATGTTTTCAGATATTAATCTAACCTCTCTTGTTTTAAAACAGGTCTTTTGATTTGCCCAACAACAACTCCCCAGACTGGTACGAAATGTCATTATATTTTCAGGGGTTGTTTATATCTCTATAGTATTATTATACAGTGGACTCACCAGTGTGAGCTCAAAACCAGTCTGCTAAGCTACACAAGTTTATTATGGTTCTTATAAGTGTCTCCTTTGTCAAACCAACAATAAACCTAAAACAGTAACCTGAAAACACCATCGTTTTCAAAAATTGCAGAGGGCTACCATACACAAAGTATTTATTATGAACTAAACTGAATTCCTGAATACTACACAATAGGGTTTTTTCAACAGTAATTCCACAACTGTGCCGTTGAAACGCTGTTGCCCCACTACTGGCTTTTTCCTTATTTGATCAATTGGACTTGAGAAATGTTTTTCCTCTCAAGCTGATTCATTGAGCTTCTGATATGTGGCCTGACAGTATAAGACAGTAATATGAGTTGTGCAATTTTTCTTGGTGTCATGTTCCAGAACACACCAACTAGTTTTTTTAATACTGACTTTATAATCACCTCTTCTTTATAAGTCACAGACACCACAACTATTGCAATAACAGTGCAGAACACTACAGCAGTCCTAACAACACTCCCTACTGCAGTAACCAGTAAGTATCAAAAATAACATCTGTGCTTCATGTCAGTTTGAATTGGAATGTACTTTGGAATGTATTTCAAGTAAATTACAGGAGTTATAATTTTTGTAAATCTTTCATTTGCAGACTCTACAACTGCTCCTACAACACAAGAAAACATTACAACTATCCCAACAACTATAGTAACCAGTAAGTGTCCAGTGAAACTGTCTTAAACCCCATTTTGATGGAATTTGAATTACAGTGTAACAAATAAAATATCAGCCGTGCTCCTTTGTTGTTGTTCTTATCACTCTGGAAGGATTTTAACCAATGCCAAATTACAGAAGGAGGTGTGTAGTATGATCAGAAGTTCCCTGATACAAACTGCACTGCGTGCTGAGCCTGTTAATTGCCTCCTATACAAGTGGCACTCAAAAATTAAGCACAGCATCCAAAAACGGCATATGAAAGGCATAGTTTGATTGCATTATAAATATACAGTACTTGCACTGTAAAAATGTGTAAAAATATACAGTACAAAATCTTGACTTGCATTATTTGACTTTTCATTGAATCAAATGACAAATAATTGTAATATCTTTCCAGACTCAACACCTATCGCAACAACAGATCAGAACACTACAACTGTCCAAACACCAACAACAACTACAGTAACCAGTAGGTGTCAAGAAATGTTAAATGTTATTTATTCATTAATAACATGGCCTGTAAGAATATTGACTTGTAAACGGTTCGATGGGATCAATTAATTTATTTTTTTACCGTGGTACCATCTTCCCTTTGATTTCTCTCTCTCTCCAGCTCCTCCAGTTATTTATGAATACCTGGTTTCTATTGAGCTGAACACCACAGATGTTACAGTAATAGATCAACTGACGACCGTTCTGAGAAACACCAGTTTCCCCATCAGCATCAACAATACCATACAAATCTCTGATGTCAACATTTCTACAGGTAAGAACAGTAATGTATACACAAAATTCATTATCGTACATTATTAACTATTTTCAAATTATTTCAACAATTTCTTTGGCAATTTTTGTCTTTTCATTCCTCCTATCCTCTAGTTTGTAACCAAAATGGCACAACAGCCCAGTGCAGATGTGAGGAGCAGTATAGTTGGCCTTGTGATTTGTGCACCACTTTTGGCAAATGTGATGACACCATTGATAGCACATGTGGATGCATCAATGCCATTCCTCCAGATGGACAATTTTGCCAGCCATTCTCTAGTAAGAGCTGAAATCTTTATTTGAAGTACTTCATATTCCCAGCTGCATTTGAGATTGAGGTTCATATATGTTTTCATAAATTAATCTAACCTCTCTTGTTTTAAAACAGGTCTTTTGATTTGCCCAACAACAACTCCGCAAACTGGTACGAAATGTCATTATATTTTCAGGGGTTGTTTATATCTGTATAGTATTATTATACAGTGGACTCACCAGTGTGAGCTCAAAACCAGTCTGCTAAGCTACACAAGTTTATTATGGTTCTTATAAGTGTCTCCTTTGTCAAACCAACAATAAACCTAAAACAGTAACCTGAAAACACCATCGTTTTCAAAAATTGCAGAGGGCTACCATACACAAAGTATTTATTATGAACTAAACTGAATTCCTGAATACTACACAATAGGGTTTTTTCAACAGTAATTCCACAACTGTGCCGTTGAAATGCTGTTGCCCCACTACTGGCTTTTTCCTTATTTGATCAATTGGACTTGAGAAATGTTTTTCCTCTCAAGCTGATTCATTGAGCTTCTGATATGTGGCCTGACAGTATAAGACAGTAATACGAGTTGTGCAATTTTTCTTGGTGTCATGTTCCAGCACACACCAACTAGTTTTTTGATACTGACTTTATAATCACCTCTTCTTTGTAAGTCACAGACACCACAACTATTGCAATAACAGTGCAGAACACTACAGCAGTCCTACCAACACTCCCTACTGCAGTAACCAGTAAGTATCAACAATAACATCTGTGCTTCATGTCAGTTTGAATTGGAATGTACTTTTGAATGTATTTCAAGTGAATTACAGGAGTTATAATTTTTGTAAATCTTTCATTTGCAGACTCTACAACTGCTCCTACAACACAAGAAAACATTACAACTATTCCAACAACTATAGTAACGAGTGAGTGTCCAGTGAAACAGTCTTAAACCCCATTTTGATGGAGTTTGAATTGCAGTGTAACAAATAAAATATCAGCCGTGCTCCTTTGTTGTTGTACTTATCACTCTGGAAGGATTTTAGCCAATGCCAAATTACAGAAGGAGGTGTGTAGTATGATCAGAAGTTCCCTGATACAAACTGCACTGTGTGCTGAGCCTGTTAATTGCGTCCTATACAAGTGGCACTCAAAAATTAAGCACAGCATCCAAAAACGGCATATGAAACGCAGAGTTTGATTGCATTATAAATATACAGTACTTGCACTGTAAAAATGTGTAAAAATATACAGTACAAAATCTTGACTTGCATTATTTGACTTTTCATTGAATCAAATGACAAATAATTGTAATATCTTTCCAGACTCAACACCTATCGCAACAACAGATCAGAACACTACAACTGTCCAAACACCAACAACAACTACAGTAACCAGTAGGTGTCAAGAAATGTTAAATGTTATTTATTCATTAATAACATGGCCTGTAAGAATATTGACTTGTAAACGGTTCGATGGGATCAATTAATTTATTTTTTTACCGTGGTACCATCTTCCCTTTGATTTCTCTCTCTCTCCAGCTCCTCCAGTTATTTATGAATACCTGGTTTCTATTGAGCTGAACACCACAGATGTTACAGTAATAGATCATCTGAGGACCGTTCTGAGAAACACCAGTTTCCCCATCAGCATCAACAATACCATACAAATCTCTGATGTCAACATTTCTACAGGTAAGAACAGTAATGTATACACAAAATTCATTATCGTACATTATTAACTATTTTCAAATTATTTCAACTATTTCTTTGGCAATTTTTGTCTTTTCATTCCCCCTATCCTCTAGTTTGTAACCAAAATGGCACAACATCTCAGTGCAGATGTGAGGAGCAGTATAGTTGGCCTTGTGATTTGTGCACCACTTTTGGCAAATGTGATGACACCATTGATAGCACATGTGGATGCATCAATGCCATTCCTCCAGATGGACAATTTTGCCAGCCATTCTCTAGTAAGAGCTGAAATCTTTATTTGAAGTACTTCATATTCCCAGCTGCATTTGAGATTGAGGTTCATATATGTTTTCATAAATTAATCTAACCTCTCTTGTTTTAAAACAGGTCTTTTGATTTGCCCAACAACAACTCCGCAAACTGGTACGAAATGTCATTATATTTTCAGGGGTTGTTTATATCTGTATAGTATTATTATACAGTGGACTCACCAGTGTGAGCTCAAAACCAGTCTGCTAAGCTACATAAGTTTATTATGGTTCTTATAAGTGTCTCCTTTGTCAAACCAACAATAAACCTAAAACAGTAACCTGAAAACACCATCGTTTTCAAAAAATGCAGAGGGCTACCATACACAAAGTATTTATTATGAACTAAACTGAATTCCTGAATACTACACAATAGGGTTTTTTCAACAGTAATTCCACAACTGTGCCCCCTGTTGAAACGCTGTTGCCCCACTATTGGCTTTTTCCTTATTTGATCAATTGGACTTGAGAAATGTTTTTCCTCTCAAGCTGATTCATTGAGCTTCTGATATGTGGCCTGACAGTATAAGACAGTAATATGAGTTGTGCAATTTTTCTTGGTGTCATGTTCCAGCACACACCAACTAGTTTTTTGATACTGACTTTATAATCACCTCTTCTTTATAAGTCACAGACACCACAACTATTGCAATAACAGTGCAGAACACTACAGCAGTCCTAACAACACCTCCTACTACAGTAACCAGTAAGTATCAACAATAACATCTGTGCTTCATGTCAATTTGAATTGGAATGTACTTTGGAATGTATTTCAAGTAAATTACAGGAGTTATAATTTTTGTAAATCTTTCATTTGCAGACTCTACAGCTGCTCCTATAACACAAGAAAACATTACAACTATCCCAACAACTTTAGTAACCAGTAAGTGTCCAGTGAAACTATCTTAAACCCCATTTTGATGGAGTTTGAATTGCAGTGTAACAAATAAAATATCAGCCGTGCTCCTTTGTTGTTGTTCTTATCACTCTGGAAGGATTTTAGCCAATGCCAAATTACAGAAGGAGGTGTGTAGTATGATCAGAAGTTCCCTGATACAAACTGCACTGCGTGCTGAGCCTGTTAATTGCCTCCTATACAAGTGGCACTCAAAAATTAAGCACAGCATCCAAAAACGGCATATGAAAGGCATAGTTTGATTGCATTATAAATATACAGTACTTGCACTGTAAAAATGTGTAAAAATATACAGTACAAAATCTTGACTTGCACTATTTGACTTTTCATTGAATCAAATGACAAATAATTGTAATATCTTTCCAGACTCAACACCTATCGCAACAACAGATCAGAACACTACAACTGTCCAAACACCAACAACAACTACAGTAACCAGTAGGTGTCAAGAAACATTAAATGTTATTTATTCATTAATAACATGGCCTGTAAGAATATTGACTTGTAAACGGTTCGATGGGATCAATTAATTTATTTTTTACCATGGTACCATCTTGTGTTTGACTTCTCTCTCTCTCCAGCTCCTCCAGTTATTTATGAATACCTGGTTTCTATTGAGCTGAACACCACAGATGTTACAGTAATTGATCATCTGAGGACCGTTCTGAGAAACACCAGTTTCCCCATCAGCATCAACAATACCATACAAATCTCTGATGTCAACATTTCTACAGGTAGGAATTATAACTTTGTCCATACTGGTTTCACTGTATCAATAATTTTTCAGATATATGAAATGTACAATGCATCATAAAATCATCAGGTATGATATATTTGAAGTTGCAGTGTTGTTTCCATTTTGGACCTTCAGTGTAAAAATGTGTATAAGTTGTATCATCTGCTTTCAGTTTGTTTACGCAAAGTTAGTTATGTTCATGTTCTTGTTATTGAAATCAGTTAAAGGATCTCAAATCATCAATTAATACACTTGTTTTGAACTTTAAAAGATTCCAAAGTGCATAGTTAAAGAGTAACTAAACCCCACCCAAATCTGTGGTTAAAGTTTTTTAAGCCAAGGCACCATATGTTATTTTGAGCTGTGATGTTTTTCACTGTATAGAAAGAAATTACGTTCCTATTTAGGAATTTGTTATATGTCCTCATCAATTAGATTGATATTGCCTATATTTGTCCCCAGTTTGCACTCCAAGCAGTGCTGGTTTCCAGTGCAGATGTGAGGACCAGTATCGTTGGTCATGTGACCAGTGTTTCCTGCATGGATCCTGTGACAACATCACTGATGACACGTGTGGATGCATCAATGCCATTCCTCCTGATGGACAGTATTGCCAGTCTGTTGATCAACACAGTAAGCAGTGTTGAACTAATTATGTGGCCAAAAGAAGACAGTTGTAGTCATCTTAGAAGTGTCAGTGTCTACATTTGTTCTTATTTACCATCCACTGCACTCTCTTCCTCCCAACAGACTTCACAGCTTGTCCTCTAACAACAGTGTCTCCACCACCAACAAGTAAGACTGAGAGGACAGAATCTAATCAGTGAAGAGCATTCAATTATAACCATGGTACAGATTTTAAGTGATACAACTAGAGTTGATTTTTTCCCATCTTCCCTTTGATTTCTCTCTCTCCAGCTCCTCCAGTTGTTTATGAATACCTGGTTTCTATTGAGCTGAACACCACAGATGTTACAGTAATAGATCGACTGAGGACTGTTCTGAGAAACACCAGTTTCCCCATCAGCATCAACAATGCTATACAAATCTCTGATGTCAACATTTCTACAGGTAAGAACAGTAACATATACACAAAATTCATTATCATACATTATGAACTTTTTTCAAATAATTTCAGCTATCTCTTTGGCAATTTTTGTGTTTGTCTTTTCATTCCCACTATCCTCTAGTTTGTAACCAAAATGGCACAACATCCCAGTGCAGATGTGAGGAGCAGTATAGTTGGCCTTGTGATTTGTGCACCACTTTTGGCAAATGTGATGACACCATTGATAGCACGTGTGGATGCATCAATGCCATTCCTCCAGATGGACAATTTTGCCAGCCATTCTCTAGTAAGAGCTGAAACCTTTATGTGAATTACTTTATTGCCCCAGCTGCATTTGAGATAGGTTCATATATGTTTTCAGATATTAATCTAACCTCTTGTTTTAAAACAGGTCTTTTGATTTGCCCATCAACAACTCCCCAAACTGGTATGAAATGTCATCATATTTTCAGGGGTTGTTTATATCTGTATAGTATTATTATACAGTGGACTCACCAGTGTGAGCTCAAAACCAGTCTGCTAAGCTACACAAGTTTATTATGGTTCTTATAAGTGTCTCCTTTGTCAAACCAACAATAAACCTAAAACAGTAACCTGAAAACACAATCGTTTTCATAAAGCTTTTAGAGGGCTACCACACAAAACACATTAGGGGCACAATTCTCCATGTGAAGTATTTATTATGAACTAGAAGGGCACTCGGAGAGCGCAGACCTCCGCCAAGGTTCATGCTATTATTGCTTGTTCGTGAGTCGGATCTGGATCCGTTCCAAAATTTAATGGGTTCTTCCTTGGCCCATGCTACACCCTTCCACAAAGTTTCATTAAAATCGGGCCAGTAGTTTTTCTGTAATCCTGCTAGCAGACAAACAAACAAACAAACAAACAAACAAACGGCACCGAAAACATAACCTTCTTGGCGGAGGGAACTACACTGAATTCCTGAATACTACACAATAGGGGTTTTTACACAGTAATTCCACAACTGTGCCTGTTGAAACACTGTTGCCCCACTACTGGCTTTGTCCTTGTTTGATTAATTGGATTTGAGACTTTGTTTCCTCTCAAAGTCATTCATTGAGGTTCTGATATGTGGCCTGACAGTATAAGACAGTAATATGATTTGTGCAGTTTTTCTTGGTGTCATGTTCCAGCACACACCAAGTTTTTTGATACTGACTTCATAATCACCTCTTCTTTGTAAGTCACAGACACCACAACTATTGCAGTAACAGTGCAGAACACTACAGCAGTCCTAACAACACTCCCTACTGCAGTAACCAGTAAGTATCAACAATAACATCTGTGCTTCATGTCAATTTGAATTGGAATGTACTTTGGAATGTATTTCAAGTAAATTACAGTATTTTTTTTATAAATCTTTCATTTGCAGACTCAACAGCTGCTCCTGTAACACAAGAAAATATTACAACTATCCCAACAACTATAGTAACTAGTAAGTGTCCAGTGAAACTGTCTTAAACACCATTTTGATGGAGTTTGAATTGCAGTGTAACAAATAAAATATCAGCCGTGCTCCTTTGTTGTTGTACTTATCACTCTGGAAGGATTTTAGCCAATGCCAAATTACAGAAGGAGGTGTGTAGTATGATCAGAAGTTCCCTGATACAAACTGCACTGCGTGCTGAGCCTGTTAATTGCGTCCTATACAAGTGGCACTCAAAAATTAAGCACAGCATCCAAAAACGGCATAAAAGGCATAGTTTGATTTCATTATAAATATACAGTACTTGCACTGTAAAAATGTGTAAAAATATACAGTACAAAATCTTGACTTGCACTATTTGACTTTACATTGAATCAAATGACAAATAATTGTAATATCTTTCCAGACTCAACACCTATCACAACAACAGATCAGAACACTACAACTGTCCAAACACCAACAACAACTACAGTAACCAGTAGGTGTCAAGAAATGTTAAATGTTATTTATTCATTAATAACATGGCCTGTAAGAATATTGACTTGTAAACGGTTCGATGGGATCAATTAATTTATTTTTTTACCGTGGTACCATCTTCCCTTTGATTTCTCTCTCTCTCCAGCTCCTCCAGTTATTTATGAATACCTGATTTCTATTGAGCTGAACACCACAGATGTTACAGTAATAGATCATCTGAGGACCGTTCTGAGAAACACCAGTTTCCCCATCAGCATCAACAATACCATACAAATCTCTGATGTCAACATTTCTACAGGTAAGAACAGTAATGTATACACAAAATTCATTATCGTACATTATTAACTATTTTCAAATTATTTCAACTATTTCTTTGGCAATTTTTGTCTTTTCATTCCTCCTATCCTCTAGTTTGTAACCAAAATGGCACAACATCTCAGTGCAGATGTGAGGAGCAGTATAGTTGGCCTTGTGATTTGTGCATCACTTTTGGCAAATGTGATGACACCATTGATAGCACGTGTGGATGCATCAATGCCATTCCTCCAGATGGACAATTTTGCCAGCCATTCTCTAGTAAGAGCTGAAATCTTTATTTGAAATACTTCATATTCCCAGCTGCATTTGTGATTGAGGTTCATATATGTTTTCATAAATTAATCTAACCTCTCTTGTTTTAAAACAGGTCTTTTGATTTGCCCAACAACAACTCCGCAAACTGGTACGAAATGTCATTATATTTTCAGGGGTTGTTTATATCTGTATAGTATTATTATACAGTGGACTCACCAGTGTGAGCTCAAAACCAGTCTGCTAAGCTACATAAGTTTATTATGGTTCTTATAAGTGTCTCCTGTGTCAAACCAACAATAAACCTAAAACAGTAACCTGAAAACACCATCGTTTTCAAAAATTGCAGAGGGCTACCATACACAAAGTATTTATTATGAACTAAACTGAATTCCTGAATACTACACAATAGGGTTTTTTCAACAGTAATTCCACAACTGTGCCCCCTGTTGAAACGCTGTTGCCCCACTACTGGCTTTTTCCTTATTTGATCAATTGGACTTGAGAAATGTTTTTCCTCTCAAGCTGATTCATTGAGCTTCTGATATGTGGCCTGACAGTATAAGACAGTAATACGAGTTGTGCAATTTTTCTTGGTGTCATGTTCCAGCACACACCAACTAGTTTTTTTGATACTGACTTTATAATCACCTCTTCTTTATAAGTCACAGACACCACAACTATTGCAATAACAGTGCAGAACACTACAGCAGTCCTAACAACACTCCCTACTGTAGTAACCAGTAAGTATCAACAATAACATCTGTGCTTCATGTCAATTTGAATTGTAATGTACTTTGGAATGTATTTCAAGTAAATTACAGGAGTTATAATTTTTGTAAATCTTAAATTTGCAGACTCTACAACTGCTCCTATAACACAAGAAAACATTACAACTATCCCAGCAACTATAGTAACCAGTAAGTGTCCAGTGAAACAGTCTTAAACCCCATTTTGATGGAGTTTGAATTGCAGTGTAACAAATAAAATATCAGCCGTGCTCCTTTGTTGTTGTACTTATCACTCTGGAAGGATTTTAGCCAATGCCAAATTACAGAAGGAGGTGTGTAGTATGATCAGAAGTTCCCTGATACAAACTGCACTGCGTGCTGAGCCTGTTAATTGCCTCCTATACAAGTGGCACTCAAAAATTAAGCACAGCATCCAAAAACGGCATATGAAAGGCATAGTTTGATTGCATTATAAATATACAGTACTTGCACTGTAAAAATGTGTAAAAATATACAGTACAAAATCTTGACTTGCACTATTTGACTTTTCATTGAATCAAATGACAAATAATTGTAATATCTTTCCAGACTCAACACCTATCGCAACAACAGATCAGAACACTACAACTGTCCAAACACCAACAACAACTACAGTAACCAGTAGGTGTCAAGAAACATTAAATGTTATTTATTCATTAATAACATGGCCTGTAAGAATATTGACTTGTAAACGGTTCGATGGGATCAATTAATTTATTTTTTACCATGGTACCATCTTGTGTTTGACTTCTCTCTCTCTCTCCAGCTCCTCCAGTTATTTATGAATACCTGGTTTCTATTGAGCTGAACACCACAGATGTTACAGTAATTGATCATCTGAGGACCGTTCTGAGAAACACCAGTTTCCCCATCAGCATCAACAATACCATACAAATCTCTGATGTCAACATTTCTACAAGTAGGAATTATGGCGTTGTCCATACTGGTTTCACTGTATCAATAATTTTTCAGATATATGAAATGTACAATGCATCATAAAATCATCAGGTATGATATATTTGAAGTTGCAGTGTTGTTTCCATTTTGGACCTTGAGTATAAAAATGTGTATAAGTTGTATCATCTGCTTTCAGTTTGTTTACGCAAAGTTAGTTATGTTCATGTTCTTGTTATTGAAATCAGTTAAAGGATCTCAAATCATCAATTAATACACTTGTTTTGAACTTTAAAAGATTCCAAAGTGCATAGTTAAAGAGTAACTAAACCCCACCCAAATCTGTGGTTAAAGTTTTTTAAGCCAAGGCACCATATGTTATTTTGAGCTGTGATGTTTTTCACTGTATAGAAAGAAATTACGTTCCTATTTAGGAATTTGTTATATGTCCTCATCAATTAGATTGATATTGCCTATATTTGTCCCCAGTTTGCACTCCAAGCAGTGCTGGTTTCCAGTGCAGATGTGAGGACCAGTATCGTTGGTCATGTGACCAGTGTTTCCTGCATGGATCCTGTGACAACATCACTGATGACACGTGTGGATGCATCAATGCCATTCCTCCTGATGGACAGTATTGCCAGTCTGTTGATCAACACAGTAAGCAGTGTTGAACTAATTATGTGGCCAAAAGAAGACAGTTGTAGTCATCTTAGAAGTGTCAGTGTCTACATTTGTTCTTATTTACCATCCACTGCTCTCTCTCTTCCTCCCAACAGACTTCACAGCTTGTCCTCTAACAACAGTGTCTCCACCACCAACAAGTAAGACTGAGAGGACAGAATCTAATCAGTGAAGAGCATTCAATTATAACCATGGTACAGATTTTAAGTGATACAACTAGAGTTGATTTTTTCCCATCTTCCCTTTGATTTCTCTCTCTCCAGCTCCTCCAGTTGTTTATGAATACCTGGTTTCTATTGAGCTGAACACCACAGATGTTACAGTAATAGATCGACTGAGGACCCTTCTGAGAAACACCAGTTTCCCCATCAGCATCAACAATGCTATACAAATCTCTGATGTCAACATTTCCACAGGTAAGAACAGTAACATATACACAAAATTCATTATCATACATTATGAACTTTTTTCAAATAATTTCAGCTATCTCTTTGGCAATTTTTGTGTTTGTCTTTTCATTCCCACTATCCTCTAGTTTGTAACCAAAATGGCACAACATCCCATTGCAGATGTGAGGAGCAGTATAGTTGGCCTTGTGATTTGTGCACCACTTTTGGCAAATGTGATGACACCATTGATAGTACATGTGGATGCATCAATGCCATTCCTCCAGATGGACAATTTTGCCAGCCATTCTCTAGTAAGAGCTGAAACCTTTATGTGAATTACTTTATTGCCCCAGCTGCATTTGAGATAGGTTCATATATGTTTTCAGATATTAATCTAACCTCTTGTTTTAAAACAGGTCTTTTGATTTGCCCATCAACAACTCCCCAAACTGGTATGAAATGTCATCATATTTTCAGGGGTTGTATATATCTGTATAGTATTATTATACAGTGGACTCACCAGTGTGAGCTCAAAACCAGTCTGCTAAGCTACACAAGTTTATTATGGTTCTTATAAGTGTCTCCTTTGTCAAACCAACAATAAACCTTTAACAGTAACCTGAAAACACAATCGTTTTCATAAAGCTTTTAGAGGGCTTCCACACAAAACACATTAGGGGCACAATTCTCCATGTGAAGTATTTATTATGAACTAGAAGGGCACTCGGAGAGCGCAGACCTCCGCCAAGGTTCATGCTATTATTGCTTGTTCGTGAGTCGGATCCGGATCCGTTCCAAAATGTAATGGGTTCTTCCTTGGCCCATGCTACACCCTTCCACAAAGTTTCATTAAAATCGGGCCAGTAGTTTTTCTGTAATCCTGCTAACAGACAAACAAACAAACAAACAAACAAACAAACAAACAAACGGCACCGAAAACATAACCTTCTTGGCGGAGGGAACTACACTGAATTCCTGAATACTACACAATAGGGGTTTTTACACAGTAATTCCACAACTGTGCCTGTTGAAACACTGTTGCCCCACTACTGGCTTTGTCCTTGTTTGATTAATTGGATTTGAGACTTTGTTTCCTCTCAAAGTCATTCATTGAGGTTCTGATATGTGGCCTGACAGTATAAGACAGTAATATGATTTGTGCAGTTTTTCTCAGTGTCATGTTCCAGCACACACCAAGTTTTTTGATACTGACTTTATAATCACCTCTTCTTTATAAGTCACAGACACCACAACTATTGCAATAACAGTGCAGAACACTACAGCAGTCCTAACAACACTCCCTACTGCAGTAACCAGTAAGTATCAACAATAACATCTGTGCTTCATGTCAATTTGAATTGTAATGTACTTTGGAATGTATTTCAAGTAAATTACAGTATTTTTTTTATAAATCTTTCATTTGCAGACTCAACAGCTGCTCCTGTAACACAAGAAAATATTACAACTATCCCAACAACTATAGTAACTAGTAAGTGTCCAGTGAAACTGTCTTAAACCCCATTTTGATGAAGTTTGAATTGCAGTGTAACAAATAAAATATCAGCCGTGCTCCTTTGTTGTTGTACTTATCACTCTGGAAGGATTTTAGCCAATGCCAAATTACAGAAGGAGGTGTGTAGTATGATCAGAAGTTCCCTGATACAAACTGCACTGCGTGCTGAGCCTGTTAATTGCGTCCTATACAAGTGGCACTCAAAAATTAAGCACAGCATCCAAAAACGGCATAAAAGGCATAGTTTGATTGCATTATAAATATACAGTACTTGCACTGTAAAAATGTGTAAAAATATACAGTACAAAATCTTGACTTGCACTATTTGACTTTTCATTGAATCAAATGACAAATAATTGTAATATCTTTCCAGACTCAACACCTATCACAACAACAGATCAGAACACTACAACTGTCCAAACACCAACAACAACTACAGTAACCAGTAGGTGTCAAGAAATGTTAAATGTTATTTATTCATTAATAACATGGCCTGTAAGAATATTGACTTTTAAATGGTTCGATGGGATCAATTACATTTATTGTTACCATGGTACCATGGTACCATCTTCCCTTTGATTTCTCTCTCTCTCCAGCTCCTCCAGTTGTTTATGAATACCTGGTTTCTATTGAGCTGAACACCACAGATGTTACAGTAATAGATCATCTGAGGACCGTTCTGAGAAACACCAGTTTCCCCATCAGCATCAACAATACCATACAAATCTCTGATGTCAACATTTCTACAAGTAGGAATTATGGCTTTGTCCATTTTTGGTTTAACTGTCAATCATTTTTCAGATATATGAAATGTACAATGCATCATAAAATCCTCAGGGGTGATATATTTGAAGTTACAGTCGTATTTCATTTTTGGTCCTTGTTTTAAAAACATTTATAGCTCATATCATCTGCTTTCAATTTGTGTATGTAAAGTTAGTTCTGTTCATCTTATTAAACTCAATTTAATTTTAATGCATCTTGATTATCAATGAATCCACTTGTTTTCAACTTCAAAAAATTGCAAAAATACATGCTTAACGTTTTTCAAGGCTGGGCACCATATATAATTTTCAGCTGAAATGTTTTTCATTGTATATAAACAGAATGCTTTTCTTCGAAAGTGGTTTTTATATTTCCTTCTAAATTAGGCTCATATTGTCTGTATTTGTCCCCAGTTTGCACTCCAAGCAGTGCTGGTTTCCAGTGCAGATGTGAGGACCAGTATCGTTGGTCATGTGACCAGTGTTTCCTGTATGGATCCTGTGACAACATCACTGATGACACGTGTGGATGCATCAATGCTATTCCTCCTGATGGACAGTATTGCCAGTCTGTTGATCAACACAGTAAGCAGTTTTGAACTAATTATTTAGCCTATAAGAAGACAGTGGTCGTCATCTTAGAAGAGTCAGTGTCTACATTTGTTTTTTATTTACCATCCACTGCTCTCTCTCTTCCTCCCAACAGACTTTACAGCTTGTCCTCTAACAACAGTGTCTCCACCACCAACAAGTAAGACTGAGAGGACAGAATTTAATCAGTGAAGAGCATTAAATGATAACCATGGTACAGATTTGAAGTGATACAGGTAGAGTATATTTTCCCCATCTTCCCTTTGATTTCTCTCTCTCCAGCTCCTCCAGTTGTTTATGAATACCTGGTTTCTATTGAGCTGAACACCACAGATGTTACAGTAATAGATCGACTGAGGACCCTTCTGAGAAACACCAGTTTCCCCATCAGCATCAACAATGCTATACAAATCTCTGATGTCAACATTTCCACAGGTAAGAACAGTAACATATACACAAAATTCATTATCATACCATTATGAACTTTTTTCAAATAATTTCAGCTATCTCTTTGGCAATTTTTGTGTTTGTGTTTTCATTCCTCCTATCCTCTAGTTTGTAACCAAAATGGCACAACATCCCAGTGCAGATGTGAGGAGCAGTATAGTTGGCCTTGTGATTTGTGCACCACTTTTGGCAAATGTGATGACACCATTGATAGCACGTGTGGATGCATCAATGCCATTCCTCCAGATGGACAATTTTGCCAGCCATTCTCTAGTAAGAGCTGAAACCTTAATTTGAATTACTTTTTTATTGCCCCAGCTGCATTTGAGATAGGTTCATATATGTTTTCATAAATTAATCTAACCTCTCTTGTTTTAAAACAGATCTTTTGATTTGCCCATCAACAACTCCCCAAACTGGTATGAAATGTCATTATTTTTTCAAGGGCTGTATGTATCTGTGTAGTGTTATTATACAGTGGACTCACCTTAAAATGGCAGCGTGAGCTCAAAACTAGTCTGCTAAACTACACAAGTTTATTATGGTTCTTATAAGTGTCTCCCCTGTCAAACCAACAATAAACCTATAACAATAAACTGAAAACACCATTTTCAATAATTGCAGAGGGCTACCATACACAAAACACATTAGGGGCAGAATTCTTAAAGTGTAGTATTTATTATGGACTACACTGAATTACTACACTGGATACTATACAATAGGGTTTTTTTCCACAGTAATTCCACAACTGTGTCTGTTGAAAAGCTATTTGCCCCACTACTGACTTTTTCCTTATTTGATTTATTGGACTTGAGAAAGTTTTTTCCTCTACAAAGTCATTCATTGAGCTGACAGTTTACGACAGTTACACGAATTGTGCAGTTTTTCTCGGTGTTATGTTCCAGAACACACCAACTAGTTTTTTTGATACTGACTTTTTAATCGCCTCTTCTTTTTATATCACAGACACCACAACTATTGCAATAACAGTGCAGAACACCACAGCAGTCCTAACAACACCTCCTACTGTAGTAACCAGTAAGTATCAACAATAATATCTGAGTCTGTGCTTTGTGTCTATTTGAATTGGAATGCACTTTGTAATATATATCAAGTAAATTACAATAATTGTAAGTTTTTTGTAAATCTTTCATTTGCAGACTCAACAACTGCTCCTACAACACAAGAAAACATTACAACTATCCCAACAACTTTAGTAACCAGTAAGTGTCCATTGAAACTATTTTATTTACTTTATACATACGTAGGGTAAACCAGAGAACTGAAGAGACTTTCAGGCACTGTCTTAAACCCCATTTTGATGGAGTTTGAACTGCAGTGTAACAAATAAATTATCAGTTGTGCGCCTCTGTTATTGTACTCATCACTCTGGAAGGATTTTAGCCAAATTACAGAAGGAGGCGTGTGGTATGATCAGAAGTTCCCTGATGCAAACTGCACTGCATGCTGCGTAAAAAGAGTGTAAAAATATAAAGTACAAAATCTTGACTTGCATTAATTGACTTTTCATTGAATTACAAATTACAAATAATTGTAATATTTTTCTAGATTCAACATCTATCGCAACAACAGATCAGAACACTACAACTGTCCAAACACCAGCAATAACTACAGTAACCAGTAGGTGTCAAGAAACATTAGATATTTTTGATTCATCTTTGTGACTTTTCATACAGTAACCAGTAGGTGTCAAGAAACATTAGATATTTTCTATTCATCTTTGTGACTTTTCATTGAATTACAAATTACAAATAATTGTAATATTTTTCTAGATTCAACATCTATCGCAACAACAGATCAGAACACTACAACTGTCCAAACACCAGCAACAACTACAGTAACCAGTAGGTGTCAAGAAACATTAGATATTTTTTATTCATCTTTGTGTTGAATTATTCAATTTTCGCTTTTTGCTGCTATTTTCATAGCAGCAAATTATAATCAATTTCCAAATTACCTCTCTATACCAGACTCAACAACTTTGACTACAACATCACCAAACACCACAGCTATCCCAACCACAAGTAAGAGTAAAAATATGTATGCATGCTTGAAACTGTGCAGCAAATCATCACATGTTGAATTATTCTGTTTTTTTACAACCAAGTGTAAAATTGTCTTTATGTCTCAGACTTCACAGCCATTGCTACAACAATGCAGAACACCACTGCACTGACAACACTCACAACTGTCGAAACCAGTAAGTGCCATCAAACAAACTAAAGCATAAAACATGACCTAATGTTTAAAAAATAATTATAAAATTGTCTTTCTAGACTCAACACCTGTTGCTACAACAGATCTGAACACTACAACACCCACAACAACACCAGCAACTATTGTAACCATTAAGCAGTTTAAAGATAAGGGCATGGATCAAGCTTGTACATTAAAAATATTTGATTGACATTTCAAAGTAAAACCTGTTCACTTGAATGATTTTACTTTACTTTACTTTACTTTACAAACAATTGTAAATTGACATTTGTAGCCTCAACACCATGATCTTCCTTATTATAACCAGAAAGTGTTTAGAAATAAAGGAAGGGGTAAAACTTGTCTGGTTAAAAGACCTGTTTGAAAATTTACAGTAACAAATTGTCACTTAATAATACTACTTTCTTTAAGTCTTATTACAACATAACTGTGAATTTATCTTTTTAGGCTCAACACCTAATGCTACAACAGATCTGAGCACTACAGCTGTCCCAACAATACCAACGACTTTAGTAACCAGTAAGTGGTCAAAAATAAGGGTATTGGTAAAACCATTATAGTAAAATGATACGTTTAAAACTTTACAGTAAATGATCTTGGTTTTACTTGTAATTAAGTCAAATTACAAATTATTGTAAAATTATCTTTTTAGACGCAACTATGGCTACAACAGATCAGAACACTACAACTGTCCCAACAGCACCAACAACTGTAGTAACCAGTAAGTATCAAGAAACATTAAACATAATTTATTCATTTGACAAATTTAATTCCAAAATTAGTTATCCACTATTTAAATGTAATAATTGACTACTGTTCTTACAAAATGATGGCTGGCGTGAAAGTAAGACATTATGGTTTGCTATTGAACTTATATCAGTCATATTTTGCGACCTTTGCTTACAGAATAGTTATGTCTTGACTATAGCATTATCGATCATCAGTTATGCAGATGTAACTTACTAGACATTTTTGTCAGTTACATTTACATGTAAAATTATTCTCCTATTACAGACTCGACATCTATTGCTACAACAGAACAGAACAGTACAACAGTCTTTGTGATTGGTAAGTTTCAGGTAAACCTTGTGAAGCTGGCACACATTAGAAGACTGCTGCCCTTGTTATTGGTTCGATTAAGCTGTCCCACCAATCCTTCACACTAATAAATACTCTGCAATTCATTTGCATTTACTTGGATCAAGTCCTAAAGTGGGCAAGGTTAAATCTTGGAGGAAATATTGTGGCTGGTCAAACATACAGATATATGTACAGATATATAAAAATAGACACTCAAAAGTTCAATTTCATTGTAAAAATCTAATTTGTAAATCTCATAAACTAACTAATCCATTAGTTTAGCATTTGCACAACCGGTGTGATTGTGCTTTGCCTCTAATCAATCTGTTATGATTGTGAGTCTTCCAATGTGTCCCAACCTCAATTCATCTCACTGACTGAATTAATATTATTTGTTTCAGTAAGTTAAAATTGCAAAATTATATTTCTGCTGCAGACTCAACAACTACTGCTACAACAGTGGTGAATACCACAGCTGCTCTTACTAGCCCAACAACTATAGTAACCAGTAAGTGTAAACAAATAGGGGATGAAAATGTTAGCCCTATCTTGTCTTGAATTGATCCACTCCTGGTAGCAAATTAATTTCAAAATTACCTCTCTACACCAGACTCAACGACTTTGACTACAGCGGCACCAAACACTACAGCGATCCCAGCCACAAGTAAGAGTAAAAATATGTATGCATGCTTGAAACTGTGCAGCAAATAATCACATCTTCAATTGTTCTACATTTTTAATTAATTGCAATGTTTTCCTATCTCAGACTTCACAGCTACAACAGTGCAGAACACTACTGCACTCACAACACTCACATCTACTGTAACCAGTAAGTGCCAACAAACACAAACTAAAACATAAGACATAAACTAATAAATGTTTAAAATTAAGGGTATGTGTAAAACTTGTACACTAAAAATATATTTAAACATTTTACATATGATGCTGGCTTCAATAATTTTACTTTTCATTATAACAGATAAATAATTATAAAATAATCTTTTTAGACTCAACACCTGTTGCTACAACAGATCTGAACACTACAACAACCACAACACCACCAGCAGCTGTTGTAACCAGTAAGTAGTTTAAAGATAAGGGCATGGGTCAAACTTGTACAATAAAAACATATGTTTGAAACTTTACAGTAAAAAATCTCATCACAAATAATTTTGCTTTAAGTCCAATTACAAACAATTGTAAAACTACTTTTGTAGACTCATCACCAATTATTATAACCAGTAAGTATAAACAAATAGGGGGTGAAATGTTAGCCCTGTCTTGACTTGAATTGTTCCACTTCTCATAGCAAATTATAATTAATTAAAAAATTCTATCTCTCTATACCAGACTCAACAACTTTTACTACAACAGCACCGAACACTACAGCTATCCCAACCACAAGTAAGCGTAAAAATATGTATGCATGCATGAAACTGTGCAGCAAATCATCACATCTTGATTTAATCTGTACATTTTTATTACAGCTAATTGTAAAATTGTCTTTTAATCTCCACAGCCATTGCTACAACAGTGCAGAACACCACTGCATTCACAACACTCACAACTGTTGTAACCAGTAAGTGCCAACAAACACAAACTAAAGCATAAATCATTTTAACTTATTTCAACAGGAAGTAATTTACTTTTTCATTTTTTATTGGAACTATTGCTGGAGCAGTGCAGAGCACTACAATTATCTCAACAAGTGATTTTTAATATTGGCCTTTTTTTGTTACTGGAAATTAGAATTAAATGTAAAAATAAATATCATCATCTTACAGACTCAACAATTATTGCAACAACAGCGCAGAACACAACAACACAACCCATGACAACAATTACCAGTAAGTGCAATATGGGTGAAGCTACGAATCATGTTGATGGAATGTATTACTTTTCTTTGAGTAAATTTGAATTGTAAAAATACATCACACATACATCACATCTTCAGCAGCTATTGGAACAACACAACACAACACTACCATTATCTCAACATCACCAACAACCATAGTAACCAGTAACTTTTAAAAAAAATTATATATTTATTTATTTGAATTATAATTTATTTGAATCATTACACTTTTAAACAAATCCATGTAATATTATTTCCCTAGGCTCAACAACAACTATAAATAATCAGAACACTACAACTGTCTCAGTGCCACCAACTACAGCTGTAACCAGTAAGTGTGAACTTTGTAGATGGTGTTATTCTTTATCTTAGAGAAAATTACAATTAGACAAATTGTCTCATTATTACTCTTTTATTGCAGACTCAACAACAGTTACTAGTAGCAACCAGAACACTACAGTTTTTTCAACAAAAGCAACAACTTTAGTAACTGGTAAGTGCAAACAAACTTGGAGTGAAGCTTATGTTTCATGTTGACTTGATTTGACTTGACTCAACAACTATTGATACAACAGACCAGAGCACAACAGTTATTTCAACAACACCCACCACTATTGTAACCAGTAAGTATCAACAAAACTGAGAGAAACTATAAATTCTCTGTACTTGATTTATAATAACATTAGAGGAAATTACTGTATAATTAATTGTAATTATCTTTAAACTGTTGCATTTTCATCAGCCATTACTGCGACTGAACAAAACACTACAGTTAGCTCAACAACACCAACAATACTTACCCTAAGTACCAGGAGTTAAGTTTCTGTCATGTTGACTTGATTTTAGAGTGTTTTTATGACAGCAGACTACCAATAAATGTAAGATTATCATTCTGTTGCAGGCCCAACTACAACAGTGCAGAACACTACAACTACACCTGCTAGTGTTGTAACCAGTAAGTGTCAACAAATATAGATTGCAGAATGCAGAAGATAGACTATTCTGCATTCTGCATTCTGAGTTACTGTCATAGTAAATTCTCATAGAACAGTAGATTAAAATTTAAAATAACCTTTCCATAGCTGACTTAACAGCTTATTTTTTTTTTTTTTACAACTGATTAAAATGGCATAGCTATTGTAACAGAGTGCCAGGAAAACATATAAGGTTACATTACATTATAAGGTAACAACATTGTTAATGTGAATAGCTAGTGATGCACTTTCAGTCAATAGCTAGGGATGCACATCTGCTCTGTAAATATGAATCATGTGAATATCCAACGATATGGCAAATGTAGCCTGGTGTCCAGCCCCCATAAATCGCAGTCTTTAGCACGTTTTGAATTTGCATGGCGATTCATAGGGGTCTGGACGCAAATCTAACCACGACTGATTCACTGATTTTCGCCCCTCAACTGATTGGTTGGTGTTGTCAGTTATCAAAATCTTTGACCAAACACAGAAGCAAAGCAGACTAACGTAATCTGGAAACACCTCAGAGCCATGGATGTATTGCTCAGAGGAACATCAGTCATGGCGGCATTCACTTCTGAGCTTTTAAACATGCTGATTATTCCTGTTTTAATTCATTCATTCATTTTAATTCATCGATCTGCCAAAATTGCTAAATGTAGCTTGCGTCCAGACCCTTATGAATCGCCATGAAAATTCGAAGAGCTAAAGACTGCGATTAATAGGGGCTGGACACCAAGGCTACAGCATTTGAGTATTTGTGCTTGCATTGGACTTTAAAATTGTATTTCTGTAAACTGCAAATATCTGTAAATTTGTCAATCATCAACATACTCAGAATTCTTCCTTGTCAATAGTAGTCAACTTGTCAACTCAGTATAAGCATGAGGAAGACATACTTAAATTTTCATATTTTTTTTTTCATCTATTGTATCGCTATTTATATCTTTTACTTTGCTGCTGCAATTACCCAGTTTCCCTTGTGGGCAGAAAGTAATAAAGTGAATTTGGTCTTTATCTTAACAGCTCAGTCCACAACAAACAACCATACTGGAACAATGAGCACAACAGCAGCAACTCAACCACCAACATCAGCATCTACTATACTAACTACAGCAGTGCCATCACCAACTGACCTAACAACAACAGCAACTACTACAAATGCGACCCAATCCACAGAAACACCAACAACCACAGCAAATGAGGAGACAACTACTATAACCACCAATTCCAATACTGTGATCACAGCCGCGGCAACTACTACTACCAGTGCTGCTACCACTCTCCCCACCACTACTACCAGTGGAAAAGTTACCAGTACCCCCTCAACAACCAGGGAAACAACACAGCCTCCCCTTACTACTTCTGTGACTCAACAGCCAAGTATGTTTTTTGTTGTCCTTGTTGTCCCTCACAAGATGAACTTGGGGGGGTGGGAGGGAGCTATGGATCGAGTTGTGTCCATCTGCTCAAACGTGATATCTCAGTTGATATCCTTCGATTTTGGCAAAACTTGGAAGGATGATGCCTCTTGCGCTGTTTTCTAGTGTTTAAGAAATTACACTGATTGGCCTAGTGCAGGTGCTATAATGCTATAAAGGTCCTAACTCCTACACTGCATGTAGGATTCACATAAAACCTGCTAGACACGTAGAGAAATCCTTACAATTACAATGATTGGCCTGAAGTTTGCATTAAAATTAAAGGTCAGAATTTTTAACTCAAATGACAATTTTGATGAAACTTGGAGAGATGATGCATTTTGGCACTGTATTCTGGTGTTTAAAAAATGACTCGGACTGATAGGGACGCTATAAGTAAAGGCAAAAGATTCAAACTTTGAAAGGCCATAACTGCTACACCATCAGTCCAATTTTAATGAAACTTGGTGTGATGATGAATCTTGTTGCTGATTGGACCAAGTTGTTAAGGATGAATTACCTGCAGTTTTAATGCAGAATAGATGCAGGATAAATAAAGAGGAATTTCTACAACAGCTACCACTCTAGGGTACGTTTTGTTAAATTAGGTACTATACATCATATATCACCATCACAAGTGCATGCTGTAATAGTGGCCTAACTAAATTCCATCAGCCAGTAGCCATTCTAAAACTGTAGTAAGATAATTGTTTCAAATGATGATAACGTTTTCATACCCCATTGACTTGCACAAACAATGCTAACAAATGCTAACAGGAGGTTTGTGCCTATTTTTGGAAACAAAAACTCCAGTGTGAAGCCCTGTTGAATATCCGGAGGGCTTGATTCATGATGAATAGAACAGGCTTCTAAAAAGCCTTCCCCTTGAAGTCCAGCTGTTGTGCAACTTTGACTCTAGTTACACAAGTTGATTCAATTAGATTTTTGCGATCTGTTCATTAAGATCTCATTGTTCGAGACATCATCTCCACACTTTTACTTGTCTTGTGGTTGCTTTGGCTTAAATCTGTCTGCCTTACTTTTTCCTGTTACTCATCTTCATTTCTTTACACTGCGCACATGCATTGTCATTGGATTGCATTGACTTTGCAGAATTTCAATCACAATGCCCAGCCTTGCTCAACAGATGACAGGGCAAGAAAAATCTGACACAGGGGCATCCAGACCTGCTGGTTCTTAGCATGATTGGATGATGAAAATTGCATAGAAAACAGAAAAACGTAACCATTGCTTTCTAATTTTGCTTTTTTTTTAATCAGGATTTACTGTGGAACTGTCAATCAGATTAGACAGGGAATACTTAGTGCAATTCAATGATCCGACAAGTTCTGAATACCAGCAGTTCAAAACACAGCTTGAAGCAGTGGTAAGTGCATTGTTGACACCATAATTAATTCTAACTTTTATTTTCAGATGTTCATGTTGTTCCCATCATCAGTCTTACAATTTCATCAATCTTTCTCTCACAGTTCCAGGAACAGTATAAAGGAATCACAGGGTTTGTTAGGGTTTTTGTAACAAGTTTCAGGTACAGTATCTTCTGCCGTTAACAAGAATTTGGAGGCAGATTGTTTTACGCAT
The DNA here is from genome assembly GCF_046629955.1 of Centroberyx affinis. Classification (NCBI taxonomy): domain Eukaryota; kingdom Metazoa; phylum Chordata; class Actinopteri; order Beryciformes; family Berycidae; genus Centroberyx; species Centroberyx affinis. The sequence goes on from NW_027280096.1 coordinate 172,412, forward strand.
TTATTTTCTTAACTGCTTTTGTTTGTTCTCACAAACAGACAAGGAAGTACAATTACAGACTATGTTGTGGAGACAACATCTTTTGATAATGACGAAATGGCTAAAGCAAATGAAGGATTGCCAGCAGCAGTAGCGCCTATTGCCCCTGTTATTGGCTCAGTTGCTGCTTTTCACACCAGTAAGTCCAAAAATCTAGTGCTTAACATTATTTTCTGTTTAAATGAGCCAAATCTCAACTGATCTTTTTCACTTTCTCCAAAGGTGAGATCCCAATCAGCTTTCCAGTACTCACTTATACTGGTCAAGCCATAACTCTGATCTGCGGCCCTCCTCCTGAAAACATCAACATGGGGGAGATTTCTGGTTCTGACTGGAAATTCAAAGAGAGGGACATTAAAGACAATGGAAGGTTTAAAATAGCTACTTATAGCAACAGCGCCAACCTTACAATTAACAACACTATTGCTGCCGACAGTGGTAAGTGACAGCTAGCTGAGTTTGATTAATACTAATAAGAAATCACTATCCATGTTATCTAGACAAAACACAATTTGAATAATACAGTAATTACCCAATACTACAGTATAGAAATAAAAACTGCCCCTGGAACATATAGAATTCTCAATGAGTTGTAACCTAAATAGAAACTGCAGCACCATGTAATGACTATTAGTTACCCAGCCCACCATACACCTTAAGTTGTATTTTGCAGTGTATACAAATGCGACTGTTAATACTGGTTTAATTTCATCTCAGGGCAGTACGAATGTTCTCTGAAGGGTAGAGTGATACATTTCCTCCAAAGAGGAGTCTTAAAAGGAGAGGCCATTAAACCAGCTCCCATCGTGCGAGTACAGAATGAAGTCAACGTCCAATGCATGGAAGGAAAAACACAGCGTCTTAAGTGTTGTGTGCAGTCAGAGTATGAAGTCCGGTGGTTTCAAGACTCAAATGTTTTAACTTCAGGTGAGTATGACGGATGCTGTTTCCTACAGTTTATTTAATCAGTAACACTGTTGTTCACATGTTCAAATGTTCACAGATGTGGTGGATGCTCAAAAAAATGACCGCTGCATCGAGTATGTTTATAAACTGGAAAGCTGCAGTGGAGCAGAAGAAAAAAAACAGTTCACATGTGAGGTTGTAAACCCCTCAGGTTATCAAAGCAAAACAACAATGACCATTTTCAAAAAAAGTAAGAAAAACATTTCAAATATTACATTACTATTCGAAAGCCAGTTCCAAAAAGTGCATTAATATTATTCTTTTGCCTAAAACTAAATGCATATTTTACATTTCAGATAGTACATGTAATGATTCTCAATATGGGGAAGGACGAGAGAATGATATATCAAAAATAGGATGCGGTGCCGGTCAGGTTGGGAGCAAGTCTGCTGTCTGTGAGGCAAATGGAGAATGGAGACTCCTGGAGGACACTTGTATTGTGACAAAAATCAAAGACTTTCTGACGGAATCGGAGGTAGGGGAACCACTAACATGACAAATCATCACAAACCCATAACAAATCACCACAACATATACCAAATAGGCAAACATCACTTGATCACACCAGATATAGTTTTATGTAGTGAACAAAAAGTCACTCATCATGCAAAATACAGAGTTCTTATACAGGCTCAAGATGCTACACCATTTAAAAAAAAAGGGGAATACCGCTCAAAGGGGAAACTCAAATTAATTTTATGTATATATGTACCTATGGGACAGTCCAGTCCTTTTTGTGAACATGAACAGTTTTATCCCAAAGCCAGAAAATAGAAAGCATTGAAAGCAAAGAACTGAACCTGCAGTTTTAAATCAAAACAAACATCAAAAACAAATCAGTGAAATCAGTCAGTAGGGGTTAGATTATTTTGTGTCCTGTCTTGTGTAATTTGGTGTCTTGTACCATTGGGTGGCTACTGTGTCCTGTTCTATAAATGTATGTGTCTTGTCCGGGTGTAATGTGTGCTATTTTAATTTGGCAGAGAGTCATGCACATTCAGAAATATTGATTGGGCTCATAGACCATAGCAATAATGTATTAATATTCAAAGTGATCGGTATTCCCCTTTAAATGTTAAATTTGTAATAGGTGTGTTCCTTGTGGTCAGAAGATATAATACCTTCTGTGTATACCTGGTTATCTATTTTATATCATTTGGAAATCCTCTGCATCTATCATGAATTGTTTGCAATTTTATACTAACAAAATATTGTGTCATGAGTTGCTATGTTGTTAAAACGTTTAATTCTTGTAGACTTTGGAGGCGCCGGCAGTTCCAGAATTCGCCAGAAATCTAAGTGATGTGGTTCAAAACGAAGAATTGCAAACGGAAATTACAAGTTCAACTGCGACCATATCTGCTATTGTTGACATCCTGGACGTCATTGCAAATGTTTCCAATGTTATCAACGAGCCTGTCATGCAAGTAGGTTGAAAATTCCCCCATGTACCTCTCTCTATACTTCAATAAACTCATGCAAGCTTGTGAGATTAAAATGAGATGAGGTTGTGTGTGACGACGCCCTGACAAAGAAATGTCTTTTCATCTGCAGGACATACTGGAAACAGTTAATGTCATCATTTCTGATGAGGCAAGAGAGTCCTGGGACATTTTGAATGCCAATGAATCCAGCAATGCCAGCTCAGTATTACTGGGTTCACTGGAGTCGATCTCTGACGTGCTGGAGGGGGAGTTCAGCATATCGACTCAACGCATCCTGCTGAACAGAACCGCGTTTGACAACTCCTTCAGGGCAGACCTGAACTCCAGCATTGTCATTGACATCCCAGACACCAACCTCAACAACGTCTTCATCACCACCATCACCTTCTCCTCCCTCGATAACGTTCTGCCTGCCAGGAATGCCAGCTTCAATGTCAGCAGCTTCAACGCCACCAGCAACGAAACCGTCAGCGATAACGCCATCAACGCTGCTGTGGTGCTCGTCAAGATAAACGCAACGATTAACGACGTCACTCTGAGCTTCGACAAGACAAACAACTCCTTGACATTGGACCCACAGTGCGTCTTCTGGAACTTCACACTCTTTAATAATCTCGGCGGATGGGACCACGAGGGCTGTATGTTCGTCTCCGACATAAACAATACAGTAACCTGCAACTGCAGCCATCTCACCTCCTTCTCAATTTTGATGGCAACCAGCATTCCTCAGTCACTGAGGGACATTTTGGATGTAATTACGTTTGTTGGAGTAGGGATATCTCTGGCAAGCTTAGTGATATGTCTCATCATTGAAGGATTTGTTTGGAAAGCCATGACCAGGAACAGCACCTCCTTCATGCGTCATTTGTCCATTGTCAACATTGCCGTGTCTCTGTTGATCGCAGACATCTGTTTCATCATCGGTGCCGCCATTGCTAAGAACCCCCTCGAAAACCCAGGGGAAGACCATGAAGTTCCAGTCGGCCCATGTAGCACAGCCACATTTTTCATGCACTTTTTCTACCTGGCACTTTTCTTTTGGATGCTTGTGTCTGGCCTTCTCCTCTTCTACCGAACCGTCATGGTCTTCTCCCACATGTCCAAGTCGGTCATGATAGCCATTGGCTTCAGTTTAGGTTACGGATGCCCTCTTATTATAGCAGTCGTTACCGTTGCCTCTACGGCGTCAGGAAATGGATACATCCAGAAAAGGGAAGCTTGTTGGCTGAACTGGGACGAGACAAAAGCCCTCCTGGCCTTTGTGATTCCTGCTTTGACCATAGTTTTCATCAACTTTTTAATCCTGATCGTGGTCTTGTTCAAAATGCTGAGAAGAGGTGTGGGCGATAGCGTCCAGCCAGATGAAAAGAGTGCGGTGGTGGTCATTGCCAGATGTTTGGCCATTTTGACTCCTTTATTCGGACTGACCTGGGCTCTGGGAGTGGGAACCATGGCGGAGCCGACAAATAAAGGAATCCATATTGCCTTTGCATTCTTCAATTCATTACAGGTATTTGCATTTTCTGAAATGCTGCGGTTGAGCTGAAATCAAAGGTTGCAATTTTAATGCTCACCCAAAGACATATTTAGCCATGTACATGTCTATCAGAGAGAAAACACTGATCTTTTGTTTTCCATAGGGTTTCTTCATTTTAGTGTTTGGAACACTACTTGATTCAAAGGTATGTCAAGTTTAAAATGCTAATTTTGCTGAACGTTTCCTGTATTGCACAATAGTTTAATGAATTAGAATTTTGACACTGACATAAATTTGATTATGCCTGCAGATCCGAGCTGCCCTCGCAAGAAGATTACCTTCTTCAAGCACCGGCTCTCATCAAACCAGGGTAAGTTCACACAAGTATTACATACATATATTTTTTGCAGGATTTCTTTTTAAGTTTAGGTATCCTAGTGGAATCTACAAACCTGTAAAAACAGAAATTATTACAGTGACAAGAACCTCAACTTAAGTTTCATCCTGCGTTCAGTAAACAGTTTGAACTTAACTGGTTAATATTTTTCACTACAGAGTACAAGTGGAGGGAATTCCTCTTCCAGTGGGCTTGACTTCCTCAGGAGAATACGTGGAAGAAGAAGTAAGTTGTTGCTTTCTTGTTTGGTAGCTTTCCTGCTTGACTGGTATCAGCTGTTTTACCAACAGTGTGTTGTTTGTCCTTCAGATATCTACCATGTGTCAGAAGCCGCAAACTCCAGCAATTCTGGTGCATCGGAATCATTCACGAATATCTGAACCAATGAAATGAAGACGTAGGTCTCAGAAGTAGGTTCAAAAGTAGGTCTACATTTTCAAATAATAATAATTCAAATAAAGCTGTATAATTTTAGTCATGTCTTTGTCATTTTAACAAAATAATTCAACAGTCAACTGGAAATAGGACAAAAATTCAATAATAGTGAGTATTATCATGTATGTAAAAATGTATATCTGCTTTTGAAACTGAAAACCTACTTTTACCTACTTTTCTCAACTGAAGTCACTTTAAATCAGTGCTGTTGTATGAAAATAAATGGTGTGGTATTGAAGGAAAAAACATTACAGGATGTTTTAAAGCGGCTCTGTTCCCCTCTCTATAGAATAACTTACTTTTATCAGCCAACCCAAGGAAAATGTGTGAAAGAATGTTTTATTTGACATGTTAAAGTTCACTGAGACAATATTATGAATGGGATTGTGAAATGTGAGTTTTCAAACTGTTACCTCTTGCTGTTATTTGGAGCCGCTAACATGCCAAGTTCTCCAGTGCAGCTTTAATACACCATTTAACTCCCTGTTAAGCCATTTGTTAAGCCATGAGTAAATGAAATAAAACATATTTTAATTTGGTATTGCTCGTCAGTTAGTTACCTTGCCCACCTTTGCTGGATAATATGAAGTTTGTTGTTGTGATGTTGGTGTGTGTACAGTTCACTGAGCTGTGGTCAATGTAGTTTTATTTTTGTGAATCATGTATTTTTTTAATGCCTCTAAATAAATGATGCACAAATGGTTTAAAATAAAATGAGCTTAGTTTAATTAATAGACAATACAGCACATTTCTGCTGTTTTTTAACATTTGACTTTGAGTCATCTTCTCCAACACCTTTGCTTAAATCAGTCTGACAAATGAAATGTAAAATCTGAAAAAACCCAACCCTGGCCTGTGAGTCGTGTCCTTAATACTTCACCTGTTAGGGGAAGTTATTTCCCCATGGTATGCAGATGAGATTTGAAATGACTGATATGTCATGATTTTATTTAATTACGGTATGATAGAAATGTAGGTTTTTGAGAGATTTTTGTGTGCCTGTAGTACTTGGTCTTGGTTTTGGATATTTATGTGTTGTAATCTCTTTATTTTTGCCAGTGCCAAGTCAAGACTAATGCAAATAATTTTGAATATTTTTATGACTTAGAACATGCATTTACGTGAACATGAACACATACATTAAAAGCATAAAAAACTTTGGAAAAAAATGAGAGGAAGACAGAGTAGGGGAGGCAGGAAAGAAAGTTATAGACATAACCACTCGACTGTATCACCTTTGAAAATAATTCAATATTCAGGTGTACAAAACAATAATAATTTTATAAAATTAAGTTGTTTTTATTGTTTTTACGTTTATACTGTCAATCAAATATAAAATTAAAAAAAAACTGCAACACGCTCGTTAATAACTTTTATTTTGAAAGCCGTAACCGGAAGTTCCTTTATTCCCTTATTCTGGCTGGCTTGACGCTGGTGGTGCTGATGATATTTAGACCATCGTTGTAGCTCGCTGGCTAGCTAGCCGAGTAGCTGTCACCTGCTCTTCTTGTCAAACCCTAATTAGACACTTTTGGCTTCACAACTTGTCATCGAAATTTCTGGAGAGATCCGAAGGAAAAGAATCAGCATTTTTACCTACCAAGCTCGATAAACGTGACCTGTGTGTGTTACGGTATATCCTCGAAAGGCTACTGACGTTTAGGCTAACGCGTTAGCAGTTATCGGTAACGTCGGGCATGAGGATCGCAGCATAGCAACCGTTCGTGTCAAAAATATTCCCAAAGTAAGGTACACAAGCCATACCGTTAGCATGATGAGACTCGACAGCAGTACAAGCAGCCATGGTTAATGACATATGAAAAGTGTTAAGGTATTATACACACCAGTTTACATAAACAAGTCGACCTCCGTGTGTGGTGTCACTGTGGGGAAATATGAACGTGCCGTTGGGAAGACACGGGTTAATAGGGCTCGCTGTGGGAGCTACAGCCGGCCTGGGCTTGATAGCGTTCATCATCTACAAAGAAGTGAGCAGAAGAAGGTCCCAAAGCCTGCTGCTGGAGGCCCGGCCCGCCACCCGGCTGAGCGCCAGCCCGGACGGACCAGCGCTGCTGCTGGAGAGTCTGGACGACCCAGGTAGGATCATGGCTCTGCATGGTACAGACACCAAGACAGAGGGTACAGTGAGGGACTTTGACCCTGACAGGACAAGTGTGTGTGTGTGCATAAAGAGGCAGGCTAAACAATTGGGCACAAGGGTTTATAATGCAACTTAACCCCCCCCCCCCCCCCCCCCCCCCCCATGTATTATGTGTACATGTTTCTTTTATAGCCTTTCAGATTGTATTTATTAGTTTTAAACTAGATTCTGATCGAGTGGAAAGCACTTCCACTATATTTGCCACTACTGAAATCCCAAACACATTAATCATTGTAGTAGTCAATGCATATAACTATTGATCAAGGCTTGTATTGAGAAAATTAACCTTTGTATTGTGGTTTTGTTCTCTTCATGTATGTTTGGACAGTTGCACCACAAACAATAACGGTGACAAAATTCACAAATTCATCATGACTCCATGCCTAACTAGGAATAGTTTATCCTCCGTATTCATGTAACATTAAAGAAGAAACAAAAAGCCTAGCCCCATTTTGTTCTACGATAGAGAGGGTGACTTTATTTATTTTTAACTACTTCAACCCAGTCAGGAGCATTTTACCATTTACTCTGTATCTGTCTCTAACGCTAACCCAGCCCTCAGTGGGCGATTTGATCAAATTTAACAAGATATATAACCGGCTGCTACATTGTTTTTCCAGACATTATCTCATTAATAATTTGTGGTAATGATGGGGATGCCAGCTGTCGGCCTTTCTTCTTTCTGTCCACGCCTTTTATAATCACAATAATGTTGATCCAGACTGGGTTGAAATCATTGAATCACTCCGGCAAAAACTCCTAAATTTCCAGTCTTTCTCTAGTAACACTAATGCCGTCCAGACAGGGCTTAAGTCTCTCTGGATAAGACTGACAGCTGAAATGTAAGTGAGCGTACACCCACAAGTGTCCCGTGTCTCGCCCCCCCCCTCCGTCCCTCAGAGGCGGAGGCGCAGCAGCAGGCTCTGGCGGCGGTGGAGGCGGTGGTGCAGGGTCTCTCCCCGGAGCAGCAGCTGGAGCTCAGGAACCAGCTGGACCAGGTGCTGAACTGCGTGGCGTCGCTGCGCTCTGAGGTGGCCGAGCTGCGGGGCGGCCTGCAGGACATCGCCCTGCAGATCATCCAGGATGTCAAGTGAGTGGCGGGCGGGCGGGCTAGTATCTGCTCTGCTGAAGTGTCCTGGAGCAAGAGACTGAATAGTAGTTTTGTTAATGTAAAAAATGAATTGATTTGGTAGGGAAAGGGAGCTGGAAGGGATTTGTACATTTGGGATTTGGCTGGTAAATTTGCTCGTTCTACCAGCCAAAACCCAAATTAACCATCATTTGACTAGTGGCTAATGTCAGTTTCCCACCCTGGACTTGGGCTGCTGCTTCCATTTTGGCCCCAATTATCTATCCTCACATTGTCTGTGTCTCCCCACAGTATCCTCACAGTCGACTCATCCTATTCAGAAACACTACAGTGACTGTAGAAATTGAGCTGCCTTCCCACTCAGAGGTTTTGTGTTGTTTGACTCCTGCATGTGTTTCTCCTCCCTTCCTTCCTCCCTGTGTTCAGGAAGGGTGTGGAGGACAGCCAGAAGGCGCGGCGGCGGCGGCACTTCGTCCACAGGGAGCGCACCGACTCCATGAGCTCCAGCTCCGTCTACTTCACCGCCAGCCAGGGAGCCACCAGCGCGTATGAAGGAGAGACCAGCGAGGGAGGGTACGTGACGGGAGGGAGTCATTACTCTGTGCACTTGCTAAAGAGTATCTGTATCCTGTAAAGTGTGTTTGTGATCTGGAGCGTTGTTTGTAATTTCATTCTGAAGACAGCAATTCAGATGTTACGCTATATACAGTATGTGGCATAATAAGGTGATTCATTGTTCAGGAACAATGAACATATGAATGAGATAAAAAAAAATGGCTTATCATACAAAGGCAAACAGCAGTAACTACGTTGTGTTTTAAAGGTTAAAGGTCATGACTGTACAGTACAAAGAAATAGCTTTGTCAGGACAGGAGATAAACGCTGCAGTCGTTTCTCTTAGTCTCACTGCTCAAGCGGTTATTGCTCTTTGGCTTTGCATGGCAGATTAGGTGGCAAACATCATTTGCTTCCTTTATTGATACAGTAACTTGCACAGAGGCCTTCAGTAACGGCCTGTGAGTCCGATAGGGCTCCAACATTGTGGAAGTCAGGCTGCGATCCCAGTTTGAGCCAACTGTTGGCCAGCTTCCTAATAAGCTTCATCAGCTAATCTGTGATAATCTCCGAGCCAGTTAGCAGTTGTTAAATTGCACCTTGTGTAGCTAATGCTGATTCACTAACTGATGAGATTCACTGTTAGGTTTATTTATTCCCTGATAAGCTATTTTATATCAATACATCATATTGTCTTATGATGATATGTCTTTAGAGACATAGAATAGCAAACTCACACAGGAAAATGTTAATTGCATGAGTATTTAACAGAACCATACATCAAAGTAGTGTAAAGAAAAGTGTGGTTAATTTATTACATTGCATAGTTGTCATGTTTTCTAATTTATCCCCATCATGACATGCATGGCACTCACTAAATCAATAAAGGACGAATGAAAACAACCATGCGTATCCCAGGTACTCGACGGCCTACGCTGAGTCAGACTACACAGACCGAGACACCGACAGAGAGGAGGGCGACCGGGAGCCGGAGCAGGAGTCTGAGGAAGAGGAGGAGGAAGACAAGAGCTGCGCCACCGTTCTCACCCTCCGCCAGGACGACTCCCAGGAAGAAGAGGTGGAGGAGGAAGAGAAGGAGGAAGAAGAAGAAGAAGAAGAGGAGGAGGTGGAGGAAGAGGAGGGGAGTGTGGAGCTGGTGACTGAGGTTCCCAGCGGGGAGCTGGCTCTGCTGCTGGCGCAGAGCGACATCCTGCACACGGGCGACGCCAGTTTGAAAGCAGAAGGCTTCCGTCTGCTGCTCGCCCACAGGGTGCAGGTGAGTGACAGGAGGCCGTCTGAGGCGATGTTATGTTTAAACCTCTTTTTTTTTTTTCTGTATCATAGCTTTTCTGTGGCCGCATTTTGCTTACAGAAGATGAGATACAAGTGAAAAATGAGTGAATGAAAATATCTGCCATTCGGAGAAACACCACATCTATTCTTAAATTTTATTATTTTTGTCCCAGTCATTTTGTTTTTTGGCAGTGTGCAGAATATACCTCGTCTCTGTTACTTGATCAAAAGAAATGCATAATTTAAGATGATAGCTGAAAATGTTCTGTCTCCATTTCATGAAAATGCCTATTTTACCTTGTATTTAAAGGCAGCAAAATCTTTCAGAAAACTCATAACTATTAAAGTTATGAGTCATACTAAGACAAAAAAAAGTTATGTGCATGTGTTTTTGAAATGTTGATTGATGAATACTAGTTGCAAACCTTTTCAAAATGGACATGTAGCATTTTGTAGTACAGTGTGATCATGTGCACTCTGGTCTGCTTCACATGTTGCGTGTGCCGTGACGTCAGTATGGAGACAGCAGGGAGTTTCTGTGGCGACTGGCGCGGGCCTACAACGACATGTACGAGTCCACAGAGGACAAGCAAGAAAAGAAGACCTACGCAGAGCAGGGTAATGTGCACACACACACACACACACACACACACACACCACTCATTCTCCAGATTGAAATAAAATTACTGAGGATCTGTAATTTTGTACCAGTGTAGCTGGTGAGAATAACAGACATTACTGTTCCAGACAGGATAAAATTGGTTGAGGGGAAAAAAAAACAATCACCAGACTTTCCTTGGTAATGTGGTCTGGAGAAGGAGGAAGACCAAATAATTTAAATTTCTGGCTTTGAACTTTGAACTCCTCTTCCAGGTCGTGAGGAGGCAGAGATCGCCCTGAAGAAGAACGGCCTGAACGCTGAGTGCCACAAATGGTAAGATAGAGACACTCAACTTTTAACATAACTTTCTAGCCCTGCTTCAACCTGTGAACTTTCATCTGTATGTTGATCTCATGAATGTTTTGTTTTGGTGCAGGTTTGCGGTGCTCACAGGACTTACCTCACAGTATGAGAGCATGCATGGCAAACTGAAGAGCAGCCACATACTAAAGGTAGCACCTGCATTTACATGAACATTTTAGGCATTTAGCTGATGCTCTCATCTAGAGCGACTTACAGAGTGCAGCAGTAGAGTTTAGCTTCAATTCCTACAACGCCACCATTACAGCCAATCGGTAGGAAAGAGTGCAAAGCCCATTCTACTTCATTGTAAGTCACTCTGGATGTGTTTTCACTGTGATCATGTCACAGTTTTTGGTGTTGTTGCCACAGGGTTAGATGTAGTGGTTGTGGAAGTATTAGGGTTAGGGTCAGTATTAAAATACCTGTTGGGTTTTAATTCAATCTAGAGTAGTGTGCGGTAGGGCTGGGCAATATATCGATATTATATCGATATGGTGATATGAGACTAGATATCGTCTTAGATTTTGGATATCGTAATATCGTGATATGGCATAAGTGTCTTTTCCTGGTTTTAAAGGCTGCATTACAGTAAAGTGATGTAATTTCCTGAACTTACCAGACTGTTCTAGCTGTTCTATTATTTGCCTTTAGCCACTTAGTCATTATATCCACATTACTGATGATTATTTATCAAAAATCTCATTGTGTAAATATTTTCTGAAAGCACCAATAGTCATCCCTACAATATTGTTGCAATATTGATATCGAGGTATTTGGTCAAAAATATTGTGATATTTGATTTTGTCCATATCGCCCAGCCCTACTTACAACTGAACATTTAGCCCACTTCGTAGAAAATACAGAGATATATATCGTGTATCGCCATTCAGCCTAAAAATACCGAGATATGATTTTTGGTCCATATCGCCCAGCCCTAGTGTGCGGAATTTGACTCCTTTTTCCAACCATGTAGGAGCATTTAGACCGAGCGATCGCCCTCAGAGACGACGACCCGCTGTGTTTCTACCTGCTGGGCCGATGGTGCTATGAGGTGAGACGAAATACACTTTCCCTAATGTCAATGGCCGGAGCCTTATCAATGCAGTATTGATCATCCAATCATGCCAGGACACTTAAACTGAACATTGACACATGAACTCTGAACCTTACTCTTTTCACATTGTGATTCAGTATCAGGATGCGGTCTCATAGCATTGACCCCTTTCTTCTGTTGTAGAAAGAAGTTTCTTCTGAACTGTATTGTTGCTGTTGTAGGAAACCTGTCATGTGTAGGAACAGCAAGAATTTCTCTGTGCAACACGGCCAAAGCAATATACCTCATTCAGGGCTTTAAGTTTTTTTTTATGCCAGCTGCTGCTGTTGTTCCTCTGTAGGTGTCCACCCTGGGCTGGCTGGAGAAGAAGGCAGCCGCTGCTCTGTACGAACAGCCGCCCACCTCCACGCTGCACGACGCCCTCGAGAACTTCCTCAAGGTATCGATCCACAGCGGCAGGCCAGAGACTTCGGCTGTACTTCTGCATGTTGACTATATGAAGGGTTCAATTCCAAAACACTGTATACCCAGTTTAGGGGGAAAGACTACCTGAAGTGGATCATTCAACATCTCTAAAATATACTAAAATATAGAGGTCCAAACTGCTATCATTTTGTCAACCAATGATCCATTATAAAACACCAGAATTTGTTTTAATTTTGTGCTAGTTGTTATATGTGCCACTTTTAAAGTTTTTTTGGATATCTAATTTTGGAACAAAGTGTTTTATATATTGGCCTTCAGCCATAAAGTAGAAACTGTTTCTGGTTCTTTACTCGACTCTTACTCTTTACTCTGTGTTTCTGTATTCTATTAACTTCCAGGCAGAGGAACTCAATCCAGGTTTCTCCAAGACTGTGAGACTTTACATCGCTAAGGTAAAGAATCAGCATCACTGAATTCACTGAGTACAATGAAGGTGAAGGAATTTCTTCTGCTGTCTTTTACGCCGGGGCATATTGACAACTTAACACAGTAACATTGTCTGTAAATGTGCACATGGTATAGGGCCAAATGTGGATAAATATAGATCAACTAAACAGATACAGCTAATTTTCCAGCTTCATCAGCTCTTCACTGCTGTCAGTGTTTTGGCAGTCTTGGATACTAAGATAGTAATCATCATTTTGGTGTGGGTTGTCTTCTAGTGTCACAAGGAGCTGGGAAACATCTCTGAGGCGAAAAACTGGGCTGAGCTGGCCGTGAAGACGCCTGCTACCACTAATGATGTGAGACCAAACTTCACTCTTCATTTTAACTGATGCTAGTTAGGGCTGCATGATATATTGTGGTTGCAATATGAATTACAACACATCTTGACCTCAATTTGTCATTATTTCTTTTTTTTTTTTTTTACACCACATAATTTCTTTTTAAGCAGTTAAATGTTACAAGCAAAAATGATGCATGAAGAAAACATGCTAACACGTACAATTTGCATGAGTTTGAATGAAAGATTTTCTCCAGCATGCAACATGATCTGTAAGCCAGTAATTCTGCACAACATCTGATTATTTTGTTGTTGAAGCTATTTGGAAATTACAGTCGTTAATAATGATTTTGTGCTTCCCTAAATGTTAAAACCTTTTCACTAATGTCAGTTGTCCCTCCTTTATTTCCAAGGATGACGAAGCGGCTAAATTGGAGGTTCAGCTCGGGGTTTTAACTGACAAAGCAACTGACCACCGACTTTCCACCGGGGACCAGTAGGTGGAGCCATGCAGCCGATGCCACTGATTGGCTAGCTAGGCCGGCGATCAGTGATCATCCAATCAGACTCGCTCTACAAATAAAGCGCACGATATCGCCCCCTCGCTTTCTTCTGGTCAGAACGAATATCTGTCTGTCATACTGTCACTGTGAAATGATATGGAGTGAGTTTTTGAAGTATATTTATTTATTGCAAATTTTAATATGGCTTAATTGAAGTCAGTACCACTGAGGAATATATTTATTGTTACCTTAATTTTTGAACCATTTATTGTTTGCCTTTATATCTGATAATCACCTTTGAACATTCTACATTGAGTTTTGTTTTGCAGCGGTTTTGTTAATCCAGCAGGCAGAGCAGAGGTTTGAGTTTGCCAGATAAAATTTTGGAGGAATTTTTCAAGGTTCTCCAAAGCAGTGGGGTCCAAAAAACGTATTGTGTGTGTGTGTGTGTTTGTGTGTGATATGGGATCAGGAAGCCTGATACAAAAGTCACGTATTTGCAAGAAACAGACATCTCAGGACAAAATGAGTGGCATCATTTTCATCATATCAGTAGGAGAGAAAATCACATTAAATGTTGATTTTTCTGAGGCTGGTCTAAATGACAAGCAGGTCGCGCTTTAATGGAGTTGGATGTGTGGAGGGTTACACAGCAGGTCTGAAAAGTATAGAAAATTATTCTCACAGTTTCTAGTTCTTAAAAGAGTTTAGAAAAATCCCACCAAATTTGGAAAACGTCTTGAAATTTATCACCACATTGCAAATTGCTTATACTGTATGCCAGACAGTGATGTATTACTTGTAGTCAAAGTTGTGAAATGGTAAGAGATAAACCTAAAACGTCTAAATGTTAAGGTCTGGAAACTTTCAAATTGAACATGTTGTAAGTTTGATCAGGGAGGATTTAGGAGGTTGAGGAAAGAGGAAGAGGTTGGGAACCAGACTCTGCACAAATGAAGCTTTCTCTTTACAACTTAAAAAACTAAAATAACAATTGTTCTCCTGATTGTTGAACATCCTTTTATTCTAATACTGTACTTAATGACGGGTCCATTGCAGTTGCTATTTTCCAAATGTGTGCATTGTGTTTGCAGCTCATTTCAACACATTAGTCACAGAGTGATTCTTCAGCAAATGTAGACGTAGTGATACACCGTAGGAATATTGTATTTTTATCAAAATATCAGTCTCTCTTGAAGCTTAGTTAATTGTCCTTTCAATCGAGCCCCAACTTCACCATGTTGATTTTTTTGTCATTGTGTAGCACAAGGCAACTGTCTTGGACCACATGCACAATTTAGTCTTAACAGCCATGTAATTACATGGACAAAATGCATGGATCCTTCTCTTTGCGGTTTTACTGTAAAAAGCATCTTAATATCCTTCTACCTTGTTTCCTTTAGTGTGTTTGCTGCCTTTTGATTTTTGTCAGAAAATGTTTACATTCCTTTCTAATCCTTAAGTTAAGGGGAAGATGTGAGCCAATATTGCTTTATAATTTAACATAACTTTGATGGCACTTTGGTTTTGTATTCTGTTCAAAGTTAATTTTGAAGTAACTGCTTTGAGATTTCAGTGGGTTTCCCTTATACAGCCTTTCAGTGGATGTCATTTAAATGTTTGGAGAGACATCTATCATTTACAAAATATACTGATCCCATGAGGAATGAAAAAATAACTAATATGCACTTAAAGTGACATGGATAGTATTCAATAAAATCTTTTTTTCTATACATTTATGAATTTCTTTTATTTTTTGTGTCCAATCCCATTTGGTGTTAAATGTATGTTTTACTACCACTCCATAAAACAAATAAATCACTGTATGTGTGATAATGCACATCAATATGCTAACAATGTTTGAGTCAGGATTTCCCAAAGGAGACAAATTATCCCAACGATAAAACAAATTTATTATTGCTAGAAAGCGTAGGCCTATATACAGAAAGAACAGTTCCGGTAAGGACAAACAAAGAAAAGGGAAACATTACGCTGGCAAAGCGAAAGATGAGAATATTACTTTCCATCAAATTTCCACTTACAAATTATACCAATAACCCAGTAGGAATGCCTTCATTGCAAAATTATTTTTTTGTTATGCTTCTTGTTTTCAACAGCATTCTTAGAATAAACACAATTCTACGACAGTGCTGATGCCAGACCCCCCCCGCTCAACAAAAACACAAAGAAGAAAAATCAGATCTGAGAAATTATATCAAAAGTTATTACAAAAGGAATATTTTCTTTCGACCACTCGATAGGTGAAACTGCCCAGTTTTCAGAGGCTGTAAAAAAAAAAAAAAAAAAAAAGAAAATCCTACCTTGCCACTGCATCACTGAGCTCCAAAAGCCTCGATCTACGCTCTTTATCATCTCGCCACATCGTCACCTCTGCTCTACTCAGCAACGAGCCGACCCAAAAATCATAAACAACCCAAATGTCACGGCCTTCGTCTCTTCCTCAACCGTTTGTCCAGGGTTTTCTATGAAGGCAGTTCTGTGGGTGGCAAGAAAAAAAAAAAAAATCACACGTGCGATACTGTAGTCCAAGTGACAGTCAAAGGGCACGACGCCCCGCTGCTTCCCATCATGCTCCCTGCTCAGTCCTTGGCGTCGCCCACTCCGTCAGCGTTGATGGCGAACATGGCTTCGGCCTCGGGCAGGCAGGGCGAGTCGTAGATTTTGCAGATCCTCGTCTCTCCCCGGCCCTTCCTCAGGTACAGACTGGAACGAGAAGCTTAGTTTTAATCCCGATTTAAAGTCGTGAAGGAAAAATGCCACTTTGGAGACTCTTATGCTGTTAGGCTATATATCAATCTGTGATGTTCAATGCAATCCAGGAGTTGTTATATATCCCTGAAGTGAGTTTTGGGGATATTATGGATTCACCCAGATCCTTCATGTGAACGCGAAAACTTGAACAGTTTTTATAACAATCTTTTAAAATTTGGTATGGACATTGATGACCCCAAGAGGAAGAACTCAATTGATTTTGATGTATTTAAGATTATAATCGGCCTGATGGTGGCGCTATAATTAAAGGTCAAAAATAAAAAAGTTTAAAGGGCTGTATCTCCCACACCGTTTGTCCGATTTACATGAAACTTGGTACACATGTCCACCTAACCGTACTCTATAAATTTGCCATAAGGACACTCAAGGTCCGCCTGGAAAATCTTTGAGATCTATTGAATTGTTTGAAAAACACATTTTTAACAGCTCCTCCTACACCGTTTGACCGATTATCACCAAAATCAGTCAGTAGCATCTATGGTCCTACGCTCTGATCTACTGTAATTTGAAGATAGTAACTCTTGAATTTGTGAAGGAGGCGTTGCCTATGAGCTAAATTGTTATAACTTTGTGATAGATGGTCCATTTATCATGAAACTTGGACAACATATTCACATATAATTAATGAACATGTGTACAAAGCCATTCAAATATTGACTAAGTCTGATGTCATGTCTTGACATCCAGAGAAGGGAACTTGTTTTCAATCATAGGTGGGTGTAAAGAGAGCAATAGTGATGACATTGTAAGAGCAAGAGAGCGTGAGTGTCCAGTCAAGAAAAAACAAGAACACCAAAATACACCACATCACTGACCGTGTGGTGGAGGCGTGAGCCAGAATGTTGCCGCCAATTGGTTTCTTGGGATCTGCAGAGAACATGGCCGCCCCGTCCACCTGGGCCACCACCTGATTGCTGATCACCACGGCAACGCCAAACTGTTGTGTCACAGGATTGAGAGAAACCAACCAAAAAATGACCACGTAGTAGAGACTCCTCAGTTGCTTACACCTGACATTAACATACATCCCATATCTGTATTGTGAGGATGTGATTACATTTACATCTGGCATTAAATTGCATCTCCTGTAGACCCAGTATTGGAGGGTGTATGGCCCAAACGTCATTAAAGAGAATTTCAGGCAAACAGGAGATTTAAGCATGTACACACATACAGACACAGACTGAGCGTATAATATATCATATTTACTTGTTATTTTGATGCTAAAAAAGTTGCATATTATAGCTTTAACACTTCTCCTCACTTGTTCTCCATCCAGGACAATCAATTTTAACAAGCATGTTACTATCTGAGCTGCCTGCTGCCTGTTTGATTTGCATGCGTTTCCTGGTTGGATCCCCACATGAAAGTTTATCTAGATTTACTGTATAACATGATGACTGTGTGAGTGTAATAATAAGTGTATGCTTTTACACTTATTATTAGTTATTGTGACTAAATGAGAGTCTGATCACCTCAGAGGTGGTTTGGGGTTTGACTGGATCTTCAACACGTCTTGAATGCATTCACACTTGGATTTTATGCATTTCTGCTCTATCCGAATACAATCTGATAACCCAGGACACGTGATGATGCCGGGTACACAGGGGGTTTCGACTGTTGTCAGTTAACACAACAATTAATACCTTGGCAACTGATGCACCCAGCTCAGTTTTGTGGCCTACCTCGTCTGCCAGCCTCAGCAGCATCCGAAGGAAGCGGCCCAGATGTCCTTGTCTGGCCGAGAGTTCCCCTCTGCCCGAGTAGTCTGTTCTGTACAGCGCTGTGGCACTGTCCACTATCAGCAGAGCGTACCTGGGAGGAAGAAGGGGAGCGGTTAGAGAGCAAAGACTAGAGCTTCCTATCCAACACCAGCTCTCTCCATAATAAGACAAGGGAAGTGTGTGTGGAGGCGGCTGTGACTGACCTGGACTCGGCCATCATGGCGGAGGCTTGGTACAGCAGCTGGGTCTGGTGGTCGGTGTTGAAGGCTCGGGCGTAGGCCACGTTGTCCAGAACATCACTGCCTACCAACCCATACCTTAAGACAGAGGGAGGTAAAATGTTATAGACTTCAATATGCAGGGTTTCTACTCATCTTCCATTTCCAAATTCCACTTTATTCCTTATCTGAATTTCTCGACCGCATTTGACAATGTTGGTCATTGTTCAGTGTGATGTATGCAGATAGCGGCTGGTCAATATGACTGTCAACTTGCCCATAACACTCTATTCTTTACATATTTTCCAGACTTGTGTGCAATTCTAAAACTTTTCAAAACCTGAAAATTGTCAAATTAATTTTCTATGCATTACGTACATCCAGCCCTTTTCCCAGCCCTACTTGCACAGAAACCCTGAATGTCACGTAATTTAAAAAAAAAGATGTAACACAAAACCTAAAGCAAATGTAACAGAACAGGAAGAAATGGACAAACTTTGAGGATTTGTCAGGGAACAGCCATGGCTATGAGGAACACTTGAACTTGGTGACGGCTGATGCTTAACAATGTTGGACAAAGTTGAACAGGAAATGTGTGGACTCACCTCTCAGCCACGGCCAGAAGTCTCTCAGGTCTGAAGGTTCCCTCCGTGTCGATGTACATGGCTTTACCTTCTCCGCCACCCTGATCGATGGGCAACTGTGGAGACAGGAAAGTGGAATCACTACAGGTGCACCGATACCATTTTTTTCAGACCAAGTAAGTTTTAGTCATTTATTTACATACAAATACAAGTACTACAACATTTTATATACCAACCATTCAACCTCTTCAACAAGACAGTATTTAATAACCAGATCACTGCACAAGCCAGCTTTTTAAAAAAAACATTTTGTATTCATTTCATTAAATGGAACATGATCTGTGGTTCATATAGAAAACATTTCTTCTCATTTTTCCATTTTTGCTCACAGTAAAACGCTCCCTCTACCAATGCTGGTAAATTCAGACTATGATGAGAAGGTTTTTCTTTACTCTTCCACACACGCAGGATTTCAAGGATTTGGGGGATTTTTTTTTTTTTCTTTCATTTTCAAAGATCCATTTTATTGATAAGAGCCAGAATCCACCAGCCACTGCAGCCAGAGGGCGGAAAGATTAGTTTCAAGCCCTAACCACTCTTTCTTGCCGTGTCTGCCCTGCATCCTGGTATATGGATTATGACTACAGCTGAATGTAGAATCAAGATTTTATAACTACAACAAAGTCGAGTGGATCACGTTCCATTACACAGCTTTCTGTGTAAGGCTTTCTGATGCATGAATCCTCTCTCTCTCTCCAGTCAGTTTGGACGACTGACTGTACCTGGCAGGTGACGGCGAGGGTGTGGCACAGCTGGGTTTTCCCTGTCCGAAACTCTCCAAACATCTCTGTGATGGAGCCGGTCTCAATCCCACCTGGAGGAGACAGAAGGGCATTTATAGTGTCAGAAGAAATACAAAGATGTCAAATCATCAGTAAAATAAATAGCATATATAAAAAGGTGGAAGGATTAGAAACAGATATGCAAACAGGCAACAATCTCACTCCCATCTCTTGTTATTGTGTTTACTTTATGATTTCACTTGTACATTAGCCTATTCTGAAAAAAACAGGGCAGGAAACAAAAAAAATGTTTTGTCTAATGCTCACAGTGGTAGTACATCCCAAAATTCACCAGCCGCTATGCTATTTTCCCAGCCAGCTCGATTTTTAGAATAGTTTGTTTTTCCCCTTTATTTATTATTTATTTTCTAACATTATTTTAAGACATTGCTTTTTCTTTATCTATTTACTTCTCTCTGAAGTTTGTCTGTAATCATTGTCTGTTATTTTTGTTTGCCATTCTTGAAAACAATGAACAGATCAATTAAAAAAATAACAATAAAAAGACCTTGGGGCAAAGGTTGGTTAGCTGCCAAAGTGTCTGGTAGAATGAGCAAACTGGTAGTAATTTCCTACATTGTGAACCACACCATGATAAACAGTGTGAAAGTCTTTTGATGACTGGTGTGAGATCTACAGACCCTGCAGAAGCTTGTCCAGCTCCTTGGAGCCTGTGGAGATCTGGATGATCTCCGCTCTCCTCTGGTGGAACTCGGTAGCGGTGGTGAAGCCCATCGGCACCAGTTTGGCAGCTTCAGCCTGAGGGGGAAAACACACACAGACGGCACAGAATGTGAATCAGCTCTCAGATGCTCGAGAATAATCCTCCCTCAAATAAGCAGCAAATACAAGAAAACAATGAACCCAAATAGTAAATACAACTTATAGGCTTGAAAGTTAAATTTGATTGACAAAGAAAATCTTGCAAAGCTGAGGAAGTTGATCTGGTTTTCAGACTCTATTTTTGTGTTTTGGGGTATTTTAGTAAAGTGATATTCCATCCCAAAAGTCACCTCACCCTCCTCTAACTGTAAGTTGTTACACTTTGATTGCGTTTCATTTCACTATCATGCATTCTGGGTGCCTAGCCCGCATGTGCTTACTAGAAATTCATACATTAAGTTGCAATGTGTGTGTATAACAAACATATTACTAAAAATTTAAATAATGTGCGTTCAAAATAAAAACATTCTACCAATATGAAATACCACAGAAAGGTTACATGTTGTAACAGGATAATCCAAAAATAACACATTATTTACTGTAGTCTCTTACCAGAACCTTATCAGCTTTGGCCTCACTGATCCCCTTGATGTTGAGCAGCTCCTTCTTGGGGGCGTAGGCCACTGCCTCGATGGTGTGGAAGCCTGCGTCCTCCAGCTTTTTGATGTCACTGGCACTGATGCCACATTGCTGCGTGGGGAGACAGTGGAACGAGTGTAAATCACATAAATCACTGGGAAAGAGGGATTCCTGGATTCACACATCCATGGCGTTGGAAACACAAGCGATACACATTAGATCTCAGAGTGACCATGACACCCCAGTGACTAGGGCTGGGTTGGCAATATGGTTTAAATCAATATCATGGTAATCATGAGGATTTTTTTCCATATCGATATGTAGGCCTATATCACGATATGGCTCACGTATGCATTATTACGTTAAACAATCTAATTAATGTTCATCCCATTGAACTAAATGGTAATGTTAGGTGTGATGTCAAACAAAACTGAAATTTTCCTATCATACCTAATTTTGTCAGAGTTTTTAAATAAAATTTGCTTGTCATCATCAATTTAGACAGCAGAATTGTGCATCACGATATCCCAAAATCACTATATCATCACAATATGATTCCACTGAAAGACAATAAATGATAATATTGAATTATCGCCCAGCCCTACCAGTGACCCCATAAGCTTTCTGGTCATGGATGGATAATAATGTCATATTTTGTTGTTCCCCATAAGGAAATGAAGGGTGGCCTCCCTACTCACTACACCACCCTAATTCCCCAACAGCACCAGCAGGAGGTCCCTGACCCTGGACACCTACCTCCAGTCTGCTCAGAGGCTGCGGGCCGAAGTTTTCCTCCTCCTCCACCTCTGCCTCCACCCTGGCCTCGCTTCTCATCGCCATGGTCTGAAAAATGACACGTCTTCACATTAGAGAGGAAGAAGGAAAGCTGAATAACTTATGTGCGACGTAAAATTGATAAGTTAAATAAAACATTAAGGGTATGTTCAGCAAGTAAGCAAGATAAACTTGCACATTTGCACACTTGAAAAAACTACAAAATTATAAATCAGGTTACGTGCAAGTCACACACTAACTTAACAACAGACATTTGCCATTTAGTATAATCCAGTTCTCGATGACAGTTCATGGATTTATCAAACCTAATGTAAAATAACCAATATATTAACTCAAATTATATCCAACAAAAACAACCTGGAATAACTTAATATATCGGCTACTAGTCAAACAAGCTAGCAGGTTCATTTCACTCGTTTAAACAGCCAATTTGAACCAGGTTGAGTCTAACCAAAAGAAAGAAATAGAATAAATACAACGTTAGCTGTTAGCTTAGCATTCGCGTTGTTGTCACATTAGCTTGCTACGGTTAGGGAACCCAGACAACGTTGCTTGATCAAAGACAGCGGTGTGACAAATTCAATCTTAGTTATGAGTTGCATTCTAACCATGAGCAACGAAAAGTAAATGTTTTGTTTGCTTGATACACTGGTTCACCTACCTGCTGTCGCCTTCTTGTTTCCCCTCAAAGTTAAGAAGTCTGTTTTAGATAACCAAAGCTCCCGCGCGCAACGTACTTGCGGAACGTAATGACGCTGTACGTAATGACACCGCCTTTCTGCCTTATCCAAGCTTTCTGATTCGTCAATATCTAAAACCACATACGACAAGAAGCTGCGTCAAGTTAGCCAGAATAACACCGGAACTTAAGTTTGGCCTTCAAAATTAAAGTTTACATGTATATATTTTATTTTGATGGATTTGACAAGAAGACAATTCTGGCTGGCTGGGAAATATGATATAATATGATAATGTAATACTGTAATACTTCCATGGTAGCAACAAGTTGGTCCGCTGCCTCTACCTCCTCCTGTGGTAGCAAGTTTTCTTGATCATCTCCATCTGTGATGAGTGTAATATTGTGAGCCCACATGAGTAGAGATACAAAACAGATACAGTAATAATCTCATTATAATTCAAAATTTTAATTAGATTAGATTATTTATTTATTGTCTGAATGTCAAATGCCGGACATTATTCACTGATTTCCAATCGGCTAATACTCTCTTTAGTTTTCTTTTCATTCATTCATTCAATCCGTTTACCATGAGTTGTAACAATTTGTGTAGTTTGATGGTTTGTTCCTCACCTTTGGAAACATCATCTTTGTTTTGTCTGCATTTAAAACAAGCTTGAGCTCACACAACTGAGACTGAAACAAATTAAATGCAAATTCCAAATGTTCAAGAGCCTCATTTAGTGCAGGAGCCATACAGTATGTGACCATGCCATCAGCATCAAAGTGGAAACATGCATTGGGCACATTTTGACCAAGAATATATATTGATATAAATAATGAACAAAAGAGGACCCAGCACTGATCCCAGAGGCACGCCAATGAAGACATTAACTCAAACACACTGAGATCTGCCTGAGATATAGTTTTGAAGCAAGCCAACTATTTGTTCTGATACACCTATACTAATAAGACTTTCCCTCAATATAGTGTGGTCAAGTTTCAAATAAATCTATAAAAAGATCTGAACATTTTTTATTGTCAAAGGACTCAATAAAATCATTTACAACCTTTAAGGCTGCTGGAATTGTTCTGTGTTGTTTTCTAAAACCTGATTGATATTTGGATGAGATATTTTGTTTGAGCTTAGAAACTCCTTCAGCTGATCACTCACTGAGGTTTCCAGTATTTTAGCAAGGACAGGCAGTTTAGCAATAGGACTATAGCTGTTTAAAAGTGACTCAATAAATTCAGTAAACAGATTAAATAAATGTAGCAAGTCCTTTCACCATTTCTTTATGTAGTTCTCATTTCCCATATTTAATGAAGATCACACGACAGAAACAAAAATTTGTCAATTAAATTTCTTCAAAAAAACTAAAAAAAAAAACCCAGATACCAATCAAACTCCATGTGAAAAAGTTTTATTTCTTTTTGGGGAATAAAAGTAGGACAATAACACACTTGACAGAACAGTGAAAAATAATAAAAGGAAAACACATAAAAAACATTTAAAATACATAAAAATTGCACATATGGGACAACTAGGCGTTACTGGGTTTTACAAAGATCAGCTTGCTTGGGAGACAGAGGCCACCATTCCTCCTTCGTGTCCGCACCCGCAGCCGCATCTACAAGACAGAAGACGTTTATAAGCCAAAGGAATATTGAGCTGAAAAGGTTTGACAAAACCAGACCAAGCTCACTGCTCTCCAACATCCTGTGGTTACGCTGTTCATAACGCCGTGAAATCACCCGACCGTGTTGTGGACAGAAAGACACAGATGTTTTGCAGACCCTTTTTATTTTGCTCATATAAGAACAAAATATTAGAATTAAATATGAATTGTGTTTGCAAATGTGATGATGAATGAATAAAAAGGTGTTTGGATGAACATGTTCCAAACTGTGACAGTCACCCACCATCGTATGAAGCTCCTGCATTAAAAACCTTAAGACATTTTTTTTTTGTTACCAAGGTGTAAATGTCTTTTATGTTTCAAATCAATAAAGTTCAAAAGTGTTATTTCTATTCTTATCGATTGCTGTTGGCTAGCTATTCGTTTCATATCAAATAAATGAGTTATCTTTTCACTGACAAAATCTTACACACTATATGCATGGGACAGGAATTACATTGGAACCTTATGGAGTTAGGACTATGAGCTGTAAGTAAGACTTAGTATGAGGAAAAAGTCTGCATTCATATTAGTGCTGAAACGATTAGTCAATCAATAGACAGAAAATTAATAAATTATAATTTTGATAATCGATTAATCGTTTTTAGTCAGAGTAACAATACCAAACATTTGCTGTTTACAGCTTCACAAACACTAAGATTTACTTAGTGTACTTTTCTCTGTTTCATCTCATAAAATGAATACTTTGGGCTTTATTGGCTGGCAAACTGTAAAAATGTAAATAATATATGGTGTTTAAACAATTTTAAACAAATCGAATTGCTGTGACAATCTTAGAAGAAAAAACGACAATGTATTTTGTATATGTGCAACTACTGGACACCTTGCAAAATTTATCATCAGGCAGTAGTCACAAAGTAAGAAAGTAATTGCTTTCTGATTCAAAATATAGTGCTTGCCCAATTTTGTGCCTGAGATGTCCGTCCTGAACAAATAAGACTTAATGTGAATATTTAAATACAAAAAGTGTAAATTGATCAATCCAAGGAGAAGCCCATCAGCCCTGATTCAGGTTTCAAAACCAATAATCATCACAGAATTGTTAACATTGACACAAAGAAACAGTGGAAGCATCGTTAAGTGAAAAATCCAAAATGTGGTTTTTTACCCCCCAAACCAGTGCACAAGCTCCTGTTAGTAAAAACCCCAGTGATTTCCCAAACACACAGATAGACTTTACAGCAATTACCCTCGTCTGCACTTTGAGAATCCTCATCGGGAACACATGATATTTCTGGCAAAAGAAACAGCCGCGTTGTTTATAACATGAAAAACGGGCAAACTACCGTACAAAGGAGGTAAAACCTAAGCGTTTGCTTACCTGGAATAGTTCCAAGGTTGGAATTGTCGAAAAACTGCTTGGGACAGTTTCTCGACAGCGACTCGGAGCTCGCGTCGACGTCGAAGAACCTGCTTTTGGGAGAGTCGAGGAGAGAGACCTTGGCGGAATCCAGCAGCTTCTTGGGAGAATCCAGGAACCTTTTGGGCGAATTGAGGAAGTTGGAGCTCTCCGAGGTCATGGGGAGTCGTCTCTTGGTGGGAGTGCAGGGCGACAGAGGCTTGTCCGGCACGACCCGGCTCTTCTCCTTCAGCTTGATGGCTCTGCTCTTCCACTTGGCGATCTCGGCTTGTTGGCTGGACACCAAGCTGTTGTGGCGGGGTGACCGATATCAGAGCAGACCGTAACAATGCATTTAAATCACATGAAATGTCAAAGCATAAGACTTACTTTTTCTCTGAGACTAAAAAAAGAACAAATTTACAAGGATTTGGGAAAAATGGATTCAGTATATAACACCTATACAACAAGATTTTGTGTAAGTTTAATTTCTTTTCTTTTTTTTCCTTGTTAAATTTGTGATTCATTATAAGAGCATCCCCTCTATTCATAAAAACAGTTCATATTCTAATAATAATAATAATAATAATAATAAAAGTTTTTGGAAAGACAAGAAATGTAGCTGCAATATCCTATTTCATTATTGTTTTTCCCTGTGTGTGTGTGTGTGTGTGTGTGTGTGTGTGTGTGTGTGTGTGTGTGTGTGTGTGTGTGTGTGTGTGTGGATGAGAGTGTGGAGTGTGTGGGAGAGTAGGGATGAGGATTATGGATATACATGGCTATAGACTAGAATTTATTGTCTGCATTGAACTGATTGTAACAGATTTCCTGACTTTTCCAAAATAAAAAGATAATTTTCAAAAAAAGAAATTTCAAAGCGGTACGACCCGTTAACAGGTCGATGCCGTTACCTTTCCAGCTCCGTTATTTTGACATGAAGCCGTTTGACTTCCTCCTCCAGTTTGGTCTTTTCCAGGAGAATGCTGCTTTGGACGACCAAACCCTTGGGGTTGGTCAGTCTGGCATACAGGTCCTCGCCCTGCAGGACTGAATTCAACATTCTTGCATTAGATGAGTGTCAATTATCCGCCTTTTGTACATTTTTCCTCTTGAATTAGGTGAAAAATACACTTTGAACAAAAATATTTCAAAGATCTTTCGAACGTCCAGTTAAGTTCAGTATACACACTTTGGCAAATTTGCCTTTGAAGACTATTATGTTAAAATTGATTTTGCCACTGTAGTTTGTTTTAATGCACCCATTTTCTTCCTCTGCATCACCTGTATCTGTTGATATGGGTGAGTATTTTGACTGACATGTAGCAAAGTAAGCCCACAAAGTTACATGTGTGTTCATGAAAACAACATGTAAAATTGAGAGCTACTCCAAAGAGAATGAACTCAGAAAGTTGGTATAGGTGACGATGATACAATGATACATACTGGGTCTAGTACTAGTAAAACCTTAAAGACACACTGTGGGTTCACAGAATACTTCTGTCATTTGTTGTCTATGGAGTCAATTAAAATTTTACATCTGAATGACAACACAGGTTCAAGTCTTAGTTCTGTTTTTTAAGCAATCAGCATGAAATTGAGTATTAAAAAAAAGGCATATTCACTTAATTACATCTACTGTTTCCAGCTCTGTTTTCAGTCCACTTACTCAACCTGGGTAGTTGCAAGACGATGGGGAATCGTGAGGCAATGTACAGATTTTTATGAGACAAAAATATAATCTAATCTACTATAATCTAATGTATTATCTACATGTATTGTGATTTTTATTTTTCTGATACATACTTTTCCCCCCTCATAAAATAAAAAATATTTGAAGCCTCTACATGACTCCCCCCCAAAAAAAAAATTCAATAAGGAAAATTAAAAATCACATGGTATTAAAGTTCCCTAATCTGGATGTTCACAACTGCAACAGAGGAGTGCAAGAAGGTATCACTGTGTTTTTGGGGGTTGCGAGCTGAAAACACTTACATGACTCCTCGCCCTGCTGCTGCGACTTCCTCAACGTCTCCTTCAGCTTCCTCAGTGAGTCTTCCTTGATATTAATCAGTGTGGTCATCTTCTGGATCCTGGAGAGAGAAAAAATAAACTCTGTCAGAACAATCAATCATGTGATCATAAATCCTGCGACGGTTTTCCTTTAAATAAAATAAGGAAAGTGGGAAGAAGGCAGCTGAGAAGGTTCGGACAGCATTTGATCCTAATCCAGCAGTAACACGTCATCATTTATTATCCACCCAACACGTCTTGGAAAACACATAAAATAGAAGGGAACCTCCGATACTTAATTGTAACTCGAACTCAGTAAATCAGACAAGAATGAAGGAATAAAGAAACTGAAGTCAGACTGAAGCCAAAGGAGCCTTACTCTTCTTGGTGTTCAGAAGATGCCGATGTCAGCTCCACCTCCATTTTGAGCAATTTAGCCCGGAGTTTCTCCAGCTCAACAGCGCTGGGTGATGCGTTTTTCTGCGCATACTCCTAAACCAGAAAAAGAAAACAGATGGTAAATATTACAAAGGGGACTGGCCATGTAATATGATAAACTTCAAGTAGTCTTGAGCAAAAATCAGGCCACAGTAGAATAGCTGCAGTGCAGAAGTATGTGCATTTCTGAGCCATCTTTCCTGCAATGGCATTGGTAAACAATTTAAAAATGTCATTACAAAGTGCAAATAATATATTTTCAATGGAGAGCTTGTGAATGGGCAAGCCATCTCCTTTGTGATTTTTCTGACCCACGATACATATTGTCACAGTTTGTATTGCGATATATTGCATTTCAATATATCATCCCATCCCTACTTTTCATGAACAGTGGATCAAAGTTAGGTCCACTTTTTGTTTAGCCTCTCCTGTAAAGTTTATCAAAATCTACTTAGGCCTTCTGCTTCCAAGTCCTTGATATATCAGTACTTAATACCTCAGTCTTCCGCAGTTTGTACTTGAGAGATTGGATAGCGTTCTCTTTCTCCTGAACTTGTGCACAGACATCTTGCAGCTCCGTCTGCAGGAGCTGGGTGGCCTGTTTGTGGTTGGAGACCCTGTCGTTGGCTTTGACCTGGGCCTCCTCCAGCTGCTCAATTTGTACATTCAGAGCCTGAAAAACAGAAAAAAAACACTGTCATGTCTACTCTTAATGAGAATTTACACAACATAATCACAGGTAGCTCCAGAAAAGTATCGCTTGATGACACTGCAGATTAGGGTCATAATTTAATTGTTCACAATCAACAGAACCAGATGTGCGATTCTATTCTAGGGTGGATTATGCTTCAACACGAGTCAGGCAGACATACTTTGACTTCTTTCTCAGAATGCTGGAGTTGCAGGACAAGTTGCTGATTGTCCTTCAGAAGGTCGACCTCCATTTTGAGCGGAGCGCTCTCCAGCGCCTGCAGCAGAGTGGAGGTCTTGCTTCTCTCTTCTCTCAGCTGAGCATCAGCCTGAACTTCGAGCAGCTCCAGCTCTTTGGACAGGGCATTGTGCTCATCAAGTATGCCCTGCAGAATTTAGGTGTAAAATAAGACATTGATAGATAAGCAATAACACTGAGGGAAAAACATTGCAGAAAACACAGAGTGCAGATGCGCCAATGAGGAGTCAAACGAAATGATGAAAATATTTAGTTCCAGTGCCCGTTTCTGATCAGCAAAACGGTGATGAACTCTACCTGCAAAGTCATTTTCCTGCTGTGTGCCACTGCGGAGCGGCTGTTCAGCTCGCAGTTCAGGATGCTTTCCAGTGCGCTAAAGTTGAGCGGCTGGTTGGTGCACACCGCCTGCAGCTGCTCGTTGAACCTTTCCCCCTCTCTGAGCAAGTCGCTGGGGTAAGTAGCCATGTTTGCCCACAGTTTCTCCAAAAAGCTGGCCATTTTCTGCAATCCAAACACAATATCGCATACCTCATTTATCACAAAGTTGCAAATAGACATGTTGAAGAGATACGTAAACATTGTGGAATAAGACAGAAGACACACTGGGAGCAGGGGGACTTAGCGGTTAGAGAGATCACTCTATAATCCATAGGTCACAAGTTTGACCCCCACAATGGCCAACATGTCCATCAATAGCCATGTGTCCTGTCGAAGTGTCATCTACCTGCTCATTTACTCATTCTAACACACTCCGGATAAGAGAAATCGCTAAATGCCTAAAATGTAAGACTATATTTTCGCTCACCTGAAGGTAGAAGTCTCTCTTATCCAGCAGCTCAGAGAGTCTGTGCTCCCACAGAGGCTGGAGGTCGTCTTCCTTCACAGAGTAGCTGGGAGCCTGCGCCCGGCACAGCAGCACATCCTGCAGCCGCCTCTCCTCAAACACGGCCACGTCTTTCTTCACCAACTCCTCAAACGACTTCTTGCAGTCCTGGGCATAGCATTTTTGCAGTACCTGGAGAGAAAAAGACCAGGATTTAGTTATTAACGGATCACGGATTATTATAATTATGAAACTAGAATACCTCAAACTAAATCCAATTGGTTGCTTAGTAGCATTTACCGTAGTATTCCTCAGGGTCCTAATAGTCTGCACCCAAAGTTTACAGACAGCGCTGTGGGTCTTTTTGGTGGGTATCGGAAGAGAGTGGGGGTGCATCAGGGAATATTGCACTTGTAAGACCTTTTCCAGCGGTGTGATGTTGTACTTCGAACAACTGTCCGCAAAGAGCTGGAATCTACCGAAGGACTCCTGTAAAGATATGCGTTAAGTGTCACTAAAATCTAGTCAGTTTCTCATTGAAGTCTACTTGTGTTTCTTTGCGTATGCCATCCAACTGTTGATGTATAAGTATTAAGTGGTAACGCTACCTGAAGCTGCAGAGTTGAGTCCTGGAGCCTTGATGACAATCCTCCTGCTGTTGGCTCCTTGACGTCGTTGCTGCTCTGATCCAAGCTAGTGAGCTGCTCTTTGAGCACCGAGATGGTCGTGTTCGCTTCACTGAGCAACTGATAGGAGGAGAGAAATGAGGAAATGAGGAAAACTCAAACTGGGAAATCGAGAAAAAGTCCAAGAAAAAACAATCACTCAGCTGGACTTTGTTGACAAACCTGATGTGAGGCCTCTGTTTCGGCTTTAGCGTGAATTTGCCTCTCTCTGAGCATTTGAAGCTCCTCCTCTAGTTGCTGCACCTGTGGGGAATGAAGAGGAAAGAGAAACGTTCATAGGTTGTTCAGAAGAGGCATCACAGCTAATCAATGGCAATTACTCTGAAACAAAAACACCACTTAATGATTTTTGAATGCACAGAGAGATGGGCCTTGTTAGTGATCAACTGCATAGCCACCTCAAATCCCCAGCCTCATTCCCTTTAATGAGGTAGAATAACTTGTCATGGAGACATCACTCAGAGGACAAATTATTGGTAGTGTTAAATGCAACTCACTTTAAAAAATTAAAAAGAAAAAAGAAAAGAAAAGCCTAAAGCAGATATGATTTTTCTACAAATATTTCTCTGAATGCTGTAGTGTATAACTGGTGATATTTTCTTGCTTTCTAATACCCTAACTTTCAAAATTTGAGCTTACCTGTTTTTTGAGTTGAGCTTCTTTCTGCTCTTTCTCTTCCCGCTGTTGGGTGTTCAGATGTTGCTGCTCTTTTAATGAGGCTTGGACCTGAGTCATCTGCAGGGAGAAGAGAGTTGAAGTATTTGAGGCACATTCCCGATCCAACATCTAGTAACATCTCAGCACTTGAAGAGACCTAAAAATACTTCCAGACAACCACCATTTGGAAAATATAAACACTCATGAAATGATTGCTGGAATCATAATATAAGTCACTATAGATCATTACTGAAGTTATTAGCCACCTAATAACTAAAGAAGACCTCTCACCATTTCCATCTTGTCCTGCAGGTCTCTCTGAAGCCGACTATTCTCCTCTGCAGTATTTGTTTGTTCAGTTTTGAGTTGCTGGATCTGGACAATCACAGGACAATTGTCAAAAACAGAAATGACAAAAAGCAGTGACATTAAAACTTGGGTAGAAAATGATGTGGACTTACTTCATGTTGAAGCTGGGCCTCTTGCTCCCCTCTCTCAGCCTGCTGCTGCAAGTTGAAATGTTCCTGCTCTTTTAGCTCTTCCTGAATGGCACAGATCTAGTTGAAAAACAACATAAATGAGTTGTCAACATACGACTACTTAAGGCTGCCAAACTCTGGGATATGCATTTTTGGAGAGAGCTGTGGTGGAATCATTTAAAATATGCCAGTACTGTTTTGCTATCTGCAGTTAACACAAGAGTTGTTCATGTTCTCTGTCGCTAGCTGCAGTCAAGCTCAAACTTGGACTTGAAGCTTACAGAGGAAAACAGTTTAAGTTCAAGGCTATTTAAAGAGCTCAAAAAGCTCACAACCCCCAACAGTACTTCCACAAAGCTCTATCATACGGGATTCTTCAATGATCCCTTTCAGGATATTTTTAGTGAGAGAACCCAAAGGTGTTGAGCGACTCCCCTTGGATCATAGAAGAATCCAAAATGAACATATGATTTGTAGAGCGTACCGTTTCCATTTTCTCCTCCAGCTCTGCTTTAAGCTCATTCTTCTCCTGTCTCAGTCCCTCCAGTATCTGCTGTAGCTGGTCTCTCTCCTCAGTGAGAGAAGCCACTTTAGAGAGCAGCTTCTCCAACTCGTCTGTGGAACTGTGGAGTCTGGCTGCCTTCTCAGACAGGAGCCCGTCTCTCTCTGCTTGAATACGCTCCAGTTTCTCTGTTAAAGTCCTCATCTGCGACAAAGAAGGGAGGAGTTAAAATGATCATCTAGCTCAGAAGACAAGCATTTTGTATTTCTTTATATGCGATTTATAGGTGACTGATTGTGGTACAAGTCACTGACCTGCTGATCTAAAAGACATTCCTTCTCCTGACTCAGTTTCTCCAGATCAGAGTTCACTTGCTTCTGTTCTCTGAGCTCCTCTTGCATTGAATGCAGAAGACCTTGAGTTGTTGTAGCCTTAAAATAAAATGAAATACCAAAACATTGAAATACTTAATCAACTATTAGAAATCAACGGGAACTGTGTATCCCAAACAGCTCAAATCCAAACTAAATAGATTTGATTTTATAAACTGGTACAATTCCTCACCATCTCCATGTTATTCTGCAGATCATTCTCCAGCTGGCTCTTCTGCTCAGTGACAGTCTGCAGAGAGGAATGAAGCTGCTCCATCTGTGGAAGAAAAATAAACAAAACGAAACAATCAACACACAAGTCATTTTGATTGCATATGAGAACTAAATTTAAACTGTGACTTGCAAATAAAATTTGGGAGCGCTGGTAAAACTTATAATGATTTGAGTAAGACATACAAAAAAATTTAAACAAACACAATAATCACAACAATAAAATATATAATAGACAAATGACCAGAAATATTACACAATATGAAGGGCCTGATTATTATCAACATTTTTTTTTTTTTTTTTTTTACTGTTTTTTTACCACATCGTGTGCAGATGCTGAAGCTGTGAAAAAAGGACAATAAAAACCAATCTAAACCAATCTGACACACACCTCAGTTTGTAGTGTTTCCATCCTCTCCTCCAGCTCTGCCTTGAGCTGGTTCTTCTCTTGTCTCAGTCCCTCCAGTATCTCCTGCAGCTGGTCTCTCTCCTCAGTGAGAGAAGTCACTTTAGAGAGCAGCTTCTCCATCTCCTCTGTAGAAGTCTGAGTGTTGGCTGCCCTGTCAGACAGCAGACTGTCTCTCTCTGCACGCACACTCTCGATCTCCACTGTCAACCGCTCAATCTGTGGGGATTGAAGAATGAACAGCTAATTTTAATTTAGAAGTGAAGTATCCCCGTATGGATTGGCCTGCTCAACATAAACTTATCAAGATGAAAACTGGCCAAAATCTGACAAACAGTTATGGTTAGGTAAGTTCAGAGCCGAGCCGTTTCAAACTGAATGGAGTTTAGACATTTGTCAAAAAGTCAATCAAACTAATCAGGACTTTAAGAGACAAAGACTGTAACCAGCGTTGGGCACAATGTCTCTTTTATACTCTTTGTGTATAAAAGAAATGTAGCTTTGCCTGGTTTTGAAGCTCTTCTAGTTGGAAGGTATTCTCTGCACCACCCCCACTGCTCGCTCTGCTCTCCAGCTCGGCCTTTTGAGTCTTCAGGACGTTGACTTCTTCCTTGAGAACTCTGATTTTCTCCTGAGCCACCCTGAGCTCCTCTTGGTTCTCGATCATCTGAAAAATTGTTGCCACCAGATAAGTAAACCTGACCTGTGCAGAACTTTCCTGCACATAGTCACAAAGTGCTGTACAAAAGCAGGATCAAAACAAACCCAACCAATCTGCTATAATAAAGGGAAGCCTTTGGCTGCCTCAATTTTAGGTTTTAATATTAATCCAGTTAAAAACGATAAAAGAGATTAAAACGCCATGGTACATATAATCTTTGAACTTTAAGCGAAATTTTATGCTTTTACTCTTATTTATCCAGTCATAACTCATTTGAGTGTTCTGAAAAAAACAAAAACAAAAAAAAAGGCCTTACCATCTCCACATTCTCCTGTAGATCAGCCTTCAGCTGGCTCAACTCCTCTTTAGTTCGCTCCAGTTGCTCCTCAAGCTGCTGGATCTGCAACACCGTACAGCATTAAATCGATCACACACACTTAAGGAATACTTTGGCATTTTCCGTTTTAGTCAGTTAGTTTTCCTCCCCAGGTATTTGTCAGCCTGAGGAAACAGCTGAGGCATGAGCAATTCAAATAAGTAACAAGCTAGCTTTGTGCCCTCACTGGTTTTACTGAGAAATGCAAATAATGCAACAAGTTGTTTTTTGCTTTCTGAAAGACTGATATTCAAAATGTGTTCCCCATTTTGTGACAAATGCCTGTTGAACAAAAATAACACTACAATTCAAAACATCAAGGTATCAATTTTAGCTATGACATACCAAGAGAATAACTTAACCACTGCACATGAGACATGATCTGACCTGTGCAAGTCTTTGAGCTTGTTCTTCTTCTTTCAGCGACTGCTGCTCAAAGCTTAGGTGCTGCTGCTGCAACTCGCCCTGCATCTGAACGACATGGACAGTGAACAATCAACTGAGTTCCTACACATTAAAAAAGAATACAGTTTTAGATTGAACAAATGACAGATGCTCTCAATTTGTACCATTTCCATCCTCTCCTCCAGGTCTGCCTTGAGCTGGTTCTTCTCCTGTCTCAGTCCCTCCAGGATCTCCTGGAGCTGGTCCCTCTCCTCAGTGAGAGAAGAGAGTAGCTTCTCCAACTCTCCTGCATGAATGTTGTCCTTCCCTTCGCTATGGAGGTTGTCCTTCTCAGACAGGAGACCGTCTCTCTCTGCTCGCACAGTCTCAAGCTCCTCAGTTAGAGTCTTGATCTGTCCGAATGGGAAAATTTCAAATTAGCAGTCAGCTCAATGAACATAAAGGACCGTTTTAAAATCTTTCATTAACATTTTAACTCACCTGTTGCTCTAAATGAGATTCCTTCTGCTGACTCAGTTTCTCCAGGTCAGAGCTCTTCTGCTTCTGCTCTTGGAGCTCCTCTTGAACAGAATGTAGAAGCCCCTGAGTCTCTGCAGCCTAGAAATGGAGGAAAAATGTGTACCTCAAAGGATAGAAAAGGGGGACCGCAACTGAGAGGTTGCCAGTTTGAATGCTTGGATGCTTGGCCTGGCTAAGAAAATATAGATAGGGAAAATAAAAGAGATTCTCTCTCACTCACTGACATCTAATTAACAAAACCTCAAAATTTTCCAGTGGAGCTGCTGAGTGGTTAACTCAGCAGTTACTCTGTGGTCATACTGGGCAGCTCCTGGGTGAGTGTGTGAGTGAGTGAGAGAGAGTCCTCCCTCCAAAAGCAAGTACTCCCCCCCAAGGCCATTGCTACAACAATGAAGAATTTGCTTTGTTAACTAAGAATAAGATCTTTTCTAATTGTTTCATAAACATGCTTCAAGTAACAAACCTGTTGTTCAAATTGAGCTTGCTTCTCTTGGCTTAGTCTTTCCAGGTCAGAGTTGATTTGATTCTGCTCTTGGAGCTGCTCTTGAAGAGAATGTAGACGGCTTTGAGTCTCCGCAGCCTAAACATGAGAAAATAATTTGCTTTAATAAGCACTTTGTGTGTAGTTGTGTTGTAAATGCACTTTGTGTATAGTTTATCAAAATTTTAAATTTGCACATAAAAGAACAAATTACAAAAACACAAGCTTGTTCTTTCACACCACTGGCAGCATGATTACATTGAAATCCTAAAACCTCAGATTCAAGTTGACCAAAAACACAATCCCTCACCATCTCCATGTTATGCTGCAGATCACTCTCCAACTGGCTCTTCTGCTCAGTGACAGTCTGCAGAGTGACATGTAGCTGCTCTATCTAAAGGGGGGAAATGGCCACATTAAAAAATTCAAATATTTTTACATTTCCAAAACATCCGTCCATCAGAATGTCAATAGAAGACTCTCCCTTACTTGTTGTTGAAGCTGGGATGCTTGTTCGCCATCTGCCTGCAGTTCTGAGTTTAGCATTTGTTGCTGGTTCAGCCCAGTGTGGGATTGTGCAACCTGTGAAAGAAAAATGTTTCTTTCCTTTTTTCCTTCCCAGCAGTGGCTTTGAATCAATATTTGTAAATTGACAACATTTTAGAGAAGTAAAAAACAAATTAACACACCATTTCCATCCTCTCCTCCAGGTCTGCTTTGAGCTGGTTCTTCTCCTGTCTCAGTCCCTCCAGTATCTCCTGGAGCTGGTCTCTCTCCTCAGTGAGAGAAGTCACTTTAGAGAGCAGCTTCTCCACCTCCTCTGTAGAAGACTGGGGGTTGGTCGTCCTCTCAGACAGCAGACTGTCTCTCTCTGATCGCACACTCTGCAGCTCCTCAGTTAGAGTCTTCATCTTTCAAATTGTGGAAATTTCAAATTAGCATTCATTTACTCATACACAGGATATTATGCAACCACCCCTTGTGGTATTTTGAGAGAGTACCTATGTAGATACCTACACTTGGATGTTAAAGGAAAGCAAATTTCATCTTTCAAATTGGGGACAATTTCAAGTTTGTATTCGGTTTATTATCAAAGAATATTTATAGTAAATCTTTTTAGAGATAATCACAGACTATTTCAATTACAGGGTTCCAGATAAGAGAGCATACTGCACAAAGAAACCTGGTTTCCTGATGCAGCACAAGGTCTTACATGATTCTGCAGCTCCTCTAGCTGGAGTATAGACTTCTCATTGGCAAGACTGTCCTGTGTGGACATCTGTGCTGTCTCCAGGTGTTTGATCTGCTCCTTCTGCTCACGATTCTTCTCCAGGGCTGTCCTGAGCTCCTCTTGATTCTCAATCATCTGTTATATAAAAAAATTATAATAATCTCACTTATATTAAAAGGACTATGCTTGAAGTACTGAGACAGGCCAAAACAAGCGTTTACAGCAAAGGCTCAAAACAGTTGAGGGAAATTAACAAAACTGTTGTCAAAAGCATTTTCACATTTGGATTATCTATGCAGTCACTCACCATCTCTATATTCTCCTGCAGGTCCGTCTTGAGCTGGTCTCTCTCCTCAGTGAGAGAAGTCAGTTTAGAGAGCAGCTCTTCCATCTCCTCTGCACAACTCTGAACGCCGGCCGACTTCTCAGACAGGTGAGCGTCTTTCTCAGCTCGCACTCTCTCAAGCTTCTCAGTCAGCTGGTTTAGCTGGAAAGCAAAACCCATTTAAACTTGTTTACATTGATGACAAATGTTGCTTTTGAGATTACGTTTATGGCATTACTTCTTAATTGGATAGTTTTAAATCAATGTGACAGGATGAATGAGAGCAAGAGAAGACATGCAACAAAGGCCCTTAACTTGAGAAAAATGGTAAGCAGCTTAGCATCCCAAGCTTTTATGAAAACCAACAGAGCAGTTGTAATTTAAGAAATGTTTATGACAGAGTTGCAAAAAGAATAATTTAACCAGCATTTAAAAAAAGTGAGAATCTCAAATCTCGAGCGTGTCAAAGGGCTATGCTCGAAATTCAAGTGACAGTCACTTGGATTAGCTACAGTCACTTGATAACTCACCATCTCCTCATTTCTCTGCAGGTCCATCTTGAGCTGGTCTCTCTCCTCAGTGACAGTAGTCACTTTAGAGAGCAGCTCTTCCATCTCCTCTGCAGAACTCTGAACACCGACTGACTTATCAGACAGGAGAGCGTCTTTCTCAGCTCGCACTCTCTCAAGCTCCTCAGTTATTTGGTTTAGCTGGAAAAGAAAGAACAATTTAGAAGTGGCTTGTTTCCATTGATGACAAATTACTGAGAATTATTCAGAAATGTCAGCTTTACAACAACAATATAATTAAACAAGTAGCATCAGTGCCGCACTTGTTCTTGAAGTTCTTTGCCAATCTCCTCTTCCGTGGTTCTGGAAAGTTCGCTGTCAGCAAGCTTCTCCTCCAAATCCTTCAGCAGTTGTTGCATCTCATTCAATTTTTCTTCAAGCGATGCTCGTTGCCGGTCACTCTCGTCAAGCTAAAATGAAAACAAATCATAACTTTGTAGTAAATGATATGATATGATATTCCTTCAACAGTACAGCCTGGTTCCAAAAAGACACCTTTCTTATCAACTGGTCTCAACATGGCTGGTGAATACATAACTTTAATGAGATTACCAATCCAGAGAGACACATTCTGAAAGATAATCAAAAAGCATCCATATTCACAGGAGACGTAGCTCACCCTCAAGCCTGTCTCTTCCGCAGTAGCCAGGATCTGGCTCTTCTCAGCATCGGAGCGCTCCAGGTCTGACCGGAGCGTATCCAGCTGCTCCGTGGCATCGGCACACCTCTGACTCAGGTCCTTTTCCCTCAGCTCTGCGGCGCTCAGCTCTCCTTGGACTCTGATAATCCCATCCTGGGCGGTCTGCAGGGACTCCCTGAGCTGCTGAGCTTCCTCCTGGCTGTGAGCTTGGGTAGAGAGCAGGCCGTCCCTCTGGGTTTGGACAGTGCACAGCTCCTCAGTCAGCTCACACACCTGGGACAGCAGAAAAAGACAAAAAATAACGTCAATGTGGTGGAAGATTCATTCTACTTCATTCTTGCTCCACAGCAGTTTGCATTGTTATCACATGATAACAGTGGATCCTTGTCAAGTGCGGCAATCGTCCTGCTACTTTGAATGAATGACATCTAGCCATTTCCCCAAATGAAATTATATACGGAATCTGACAGGTTTCAAATTTCTAAAATAAATACTTTTGATCAAGTCTGGTAATGCAGAATGTGTTGGATGGAGCGCTCACCTGCTTCATGAAGTCGTTCACCTTATCTGGAAGTGAAGACAGCTCCTCCAGCTGGGCTTGGAGGGCTCCCTCTGCGTCACGAGAGGCAGCCAGCTCCTTACTGAGGTTAGCCACTGTTCTCTCCAGCTCCACGCTGTCTATGAGATCTGAGAACAGTGAACTCCATCTTAGAACATCAGACTTTACTGACTGAATAAAGTCCACATAAAAATGTCCTTGTACCTTGCTTTCTTCAAATGGACTATGCCACATGCCAACCTCATACCCTCAATTACACTTCATACTCTCATGCGCAGAACCGTTTTTTAAATTACTGATTTCAATTTTGCTGTTTTTGGCGACACTTTCTTATATAAAGCTAATTAAGATAAATGTACTTGGTTGAAAGGGCGTCAAAAAATAAACTGATTAAATTCTACAAAAAGCAAAACATTAAAATGGTTATGCTACCCACACCACCCGACTTTAGACCTACTTTTCGGGACTTTGCCATCCAGGAGAGTGGTGAGCTTGGTATTCTCTTCGAATGCAACATTCAGCTCTTTTTGGAGGTCCGTCTGCATCTTTCTGAAACGCGATTTCTCTGCCTCAAGTTGAGAGCGCAGAGTGTTCACCTCGGCCTCCATTTTGTCAAAGCTGGTAGTCAGGGTCTCCTGGAAAGGAGACCATGGAAAGAAACAGAGGGTGAGGCAATGTGAATTAGAATCACTTAAACCAATAGGCACAACAAATCAAAAAGGTATAGTAATCTGTCTTGGTGACACTAGAACAGGCATATTGACATGTTACAGTTTCACAATATACAGGTATACATGGTACCAAGGCAACAGGACCTCACATACAATAGACAGACTATACATATCACACTCGTTAAATAATAACCACCTTTTGGAAAAAAACAAAGTCACACCTCCTAATACAAAATGATTGATAGCATAAAATGAAAACAAATTGTGGTGCCTTTTAAAAGGATATTAAGTAACCAAAATCTTTGTTTGGCAAATTGATCTTTTACAGTGTGTATACTCAATATTCCAGAAAAATGGAGATGATGGATGATCTTTCAATAGTGATCAGTTGCAATGCATCCATTTTGAAAAATAAACTCTTCTCACATACATTAAACATTGAATAGCTATGTGCATACAAACAGTATGGCATGGCCATGTTCAGCATTTTACCAGCCAATTTTTAGACTACATAAAGTAGCTGGAAGAATAAATAAACCAGCCATAGTAAAGATTTACAAGTATGTATTTTTTTATGCATTTTATCCCATAATTACATTCATTTGAGTAGAGGGCCACTGTCTGAGGCAGGACCGTGTGTGTGTGTGTGTGTGTGTGTGTGTGTGTGTGTATCCCACTTACATCCCTCTCCTTGAGGGCAATGTTTTGGCTGCGCAGGACGGCCCATTCCTTCTTTGTGTCTCGACTGAGTCCCTCTGCGTCATCCAGAGAGCGGCGAAGCTGCGTCACCTGCTGCACCAAGTCCTTTCCGCTCTGGAAGGAGGCAACATGACAGATTAGGCCCGAGTCTCAGACTCAAGACCAAAGCTGACCTGGTTTTCATGATCTGAGTCCTGCAGATTGTGGAACTCTGGCTAAATCTGTATCTTCTTTTATATCTTTGCTTAAAAATCACTTTTATGTCATCATTTATCTTCATTTGTCTTTTCAAAATCCCAAATCAGTTTCTTCTATTTATATATAAGGCACTTTGTAAACTCTGTTTTCAGATAAGTAGTGATGAGGTAGGCTATACCCTACCAGTAATGAGACAGGCATTATAAAACACACTAACATACCATGCTCTGAAGCTCCTCTACCCAATCAGATTTCTTCTTCAGCTCCTCTGACATGGTTCCCAGTTTGGTCTTCAAAAATAATAAAAGAGGGGTTTTACAAAACTGTCACAAATGAAAATTCTCCCCTGTGATAGTCACAGGGTTGCTACATATTTTCCATTTCAAAATTCCCTACGTTTGCTAGACCTGCATTTCTTGACTGTAATTGAAGATTGGCTTGGCAATATGACTGTCAACTAGGCCATATCACTCTATAACTTACAATATTATTATTAATTATTCCTCACAGAAAATACTGTCTGACAAACACTTTTATTCTTTTACAAGTCTTCTTTTGAAAGTTTCCAGACCAGAAATTATTAAATAATTTAACAGATTTTCCAGCCCTGCATTCAGCTGTCTAATAGCGTGCAGTCTTACCTCAAGCTCTAGGCGTTTGAGTTCAGAGGATTCGACGGCCTTCTTCAGGGAAGAAATTTCATTTTTCAAATCATCCTAAAACATTTAAAAAAAATTAATAAAAAATAATCACACTTCATTAAAAACAGGCATATGAGAAACAACTTCTAAGTCTGAAACCACTTTGAAAATTGCATTCAGTAAAGCAAATTAATTTGCCTTGTGAAAGAAAACAAAAGCAAACAAACCCAATCAAACATTTTACAACACATCTCAATATAAATTCCACTGTCCTAGGTTGTGTTGCCGTTACCATGATTAAGTAGAGTCTGAAATGAATAAAAAAACATTACCTCATGTTCTGTCCTGCATGCGTCCTCGAGACATTCAAACTCATCCATCTCTTTCCTTTCTTCCAGTTCCTGAGAAAGTGCAGCGTTCTCCTTCTGAAGGCTTTCAGTCTGCTCAATCAAGTTATCCAGCTCCTGCTTCAAATAATGTCGCTCAGCAGCCACCATTTCCTATAAACAAACAATTTGATCTGTGTGAGGACCATCAAAGCTGACTAAAAACCCAAGTACAACCATGACGGGTGTAGAGAAGGTATATGGTCCCCAAGAAGAATTAATGGACTGAGAACTAAGGGCAATTCCTACAATAGACCACTATTTAAAGACTCTGCATTACCTTCTCTGAAACCAGGGTCTCACACAGCTGGATGGTCTCTGCAAATTCCTTTCTCATCTGGAAAACAAGGTACAGAAGCTTAGCACAAAAACAAGCAAGCCAGGTCTAAAACAATGAATATAAAAGTGTGCAAAGGGTCTTATTTCATGCCTCTCTGGATTATAATCTAGGATTTCTACTCTCACTTCTAAAACAGAGGCTGGGTATTCTAAACATATGGCAAACCTGTTCGTCAGCTTCACCGGGCGTTTGGCTCTGTTCTTCTAGTTGTCTTTCCAGGTCTGCAACTCTCAACTCCAACGTCTCAACAGCCTCTAATTTCTGCTGAGCTTCTGTCTGGAGCTGGAGCTCCAGCTCCACCACCCTCTGTTCCGTTGTCTCCATTTTCTCCAGGGCTTCCTGTTTCTGCTGGGCCTCTGCTCCCAGTTGGAGCTCCAACTCTGCCACTTTCCCACCTAAAGTTTCGGCATTCTTCATGGCCTCCTCTTTCTGACGAGTTTTAATGTCCAGCTGCAGCTCAAGGTTGGACACTTTATCTGAAAGCTCATGCATCCGGTTTGGAGATACAAATTCTTTGGGACTGGAAAAAAAAACCCCAAAAAAAAACATACAGATTACAATTGTGTTCAATTACTATAGCCTTCTTTCCTACAAACACTCAAAGGCCAATTCTGACATTGTATTACCCACAGATGTTATAATTTGATCTTTTGAAATAGATACTAGTACTATGGCAATGTTCACCTGTCTCCAAAGCTACGAACAGTCACAGAGTTCTGATCCATGTCATACGAAGGCTCATCAGGAATTTCCCAACGAGAATCAAAGTCCTCGTCATCTGACAAAATACAGAAAGCAGCCATTGAACAAAATAAGAATGAAGTGCATCATGTGTGAATGAAATGGCCATTGTATCATATACATTATGATTTGCAATGTGTGTAGAACGAAATATTCATATGAGCTCATTCTTACCTTCGGCCAGCTCCGATAAACAAGACCGATCAGCTTTCCTCTTCCGGGTTAAAGGTTCGGCAAAACTGAGGTCCGACACACCTTGATCACAGTCCGATGATTGGGCAAGCCGAAGCAGCTTTCCTCCCCATGTAACCCTTCGTTTTGGCATCTGGATGGACGACAGAACAAGGAGGGTCATAATGAAGAAATGAGGAGAAAGCTACCTAAATTTTAAATCACATTTTGAGCTGTAGTTACCTTTTGGACAGGAAAGTTTGAGCTGGTGACGAGAAGTTTGGTGAGGTTCCTGATCCTGTCCTCTTGTTCCTTCTGGAGCTGATCCTTCTCTTGCAGGAGCTGGGAAAGAACCTTCTTCTCAGTCGCCGTGGTCTGTGTGACGGAGGAAACCTACAGTGGGGTGTAGATAATCCAGACGTTAGTGGGTAGATAATTATGCTGTAATGGAGCTAACAGTATTGCAGAGATAGGAGAAACAAAGAGCATGACTCAGGGAAAATAATGAGTATAAGTATTTTAAACTTGCCTCGTGAAGCCG
Source organism: Centroberyx affinis (assembly GCF_046629955.1). Taxonomy (NCBI): domain Eukaryota; kingdom Metazoa; phylum Chordata; class Actinopteri; order Beryciformes; family Berycidae; genus Centroberyx; species Centroberyx affinis. The sequence goes on from NW_027280096.1 coordinate 215,680, forward strand.
TCGCTTGAGGTCCACTATTTCATTGCGATACCTTTTGAGCAGAGCCCCGTCATCAGACACCTCTGTGACGTGAGGGTCATTCTTCATGTTCTTTGCAGTACTGGCAAACTGACAGATGAAATGACAAACATTTCTTAAGAGAATAAATTCAGTCAAACATCACCAGATTTGTTTTTTTGGTCACCGTTTCATGCTGTCCAGTGGTTCAAATCTCATTTTAGAATTGCATTATAACTGTACTTTCTGGACAGATTGTCTTGGATTTTGGGAGTTACCTACCCTGCTCTAGTCTTTATCAACAAGCCTCAAACAAGGGGCCAGAAAACAACTAATACAATTATTATTAGTATAGTGATCAAGAATCAAATGTCAACAGTGAGTTAATATAAAGGGTCCAAGACAGAAATCTAAAGATTCCACCAACCTGAAGAGTGCTGAGAGTTTCATCTAACGCGACGGGGGTGATGGTGCAGATGATGACCGTTTTTGCGTTCCCACCCAAGGAGTTCTGCAGGATACGGGTTAGCTTACTGTCTCTGTAGTTTGTGAAACCCCTGAATAGAGAAAATGCCATTTGCAAATTTCAATGCCTTGAATTTATGAATTTAAGTCATTCCAAAAACATTCTCTTGTTCTTATGTTCTTAGACAGTCCAACCACACTGTGAACCTTTGTGTCCGGAGTCATTTCACACTTGTACAATGTTTGTTAGAACTTTGCCTCTTAAATGTGGTTTAAACTCAAAATTTACAGTTGTTAGAAAGGAATGGTATTTTTTACTTTAAGTAGAAATTAAGCGCTATTCATAGTTTCATAATCTTGAAATTCAGTCAGTCAATAACATTAACCAAGTGTGCCAATTCTTCACCCACCTCTGGCTCTCATCAGACAGCTTCTTGATCACTTGGCCGAGTGTGAACAGGCTACGATTGATATTGCAACCTTCCTTGAAACGTGCGCCTGTGATATCAAAACAGGTAGATTACTTGGGTGTACAGAGTAACTCAGTTACTTCTCAAATAAGATCACATCTACTAAGCAGTTTATGCGGCTTCTAACAATAATGCTAACTAAAACAGCTTACCTTCCGCTCCTGTTTGACTTGCTCTCTCTGATCCAGCCAGATCAACTAAATTCTGGTGGAAAACGGATAGGAAAATTGTCATTGAGCAAATAATAGTCATAACAATAAATGCACACACAAGAAAGAAAGAAACACACATGCACAAAAGAAAGAAAGACACACAAGAAAGAAAGAAAGAAAGAAAGAAAGAAAGAAAGACACACAAGAAAGAAAGAAAGAAAGAAAGAAAGAAAGAAAAAAGAAAGACACAAGAAAGAAAGAAAGAAAGAAACAAACAAACACACAAGAAAGACACACATGCACAAAAGAAAGGCAGAAAGACACATACACACAACAAAGAAAGACAGAAAGAAACACAAAAACAGAAAGACAGAAAGAAAGACAAAAAGAAAGAAAGAAAGAAAGACAAACTTACCAAATGGGACACAATAATGGCCCCGTCAGCATTTTCACCCAATCCTGGGTCACTCCTTATACGGCTCTCCAAGATCTGAGGGGGAAAAAATCATGAAACAGAGCGCCGACTTCTCTAAAATCCATCATGCCGCGTTGAGCTTTGCTTACCATTCGGAAAATCGTGTGCGAGCGACTGCTCCGCTGGTTCATTTTTGTCTTTCCGTAATGCCGATTTTCTAGAGAGGCAGGTGGTGGAGTCGATATGAAAAAGAAAACATGTGGCTGTTAAACTCAGTCTGCAGTGATTACATGTAATGATTCTTCTTGATAGATGGTATTAAGCTCAGATCTTACTTTCTCCTTTCCGAATCCAGGCCAGGGCTTGTGCAGGAGAAGTAACCAGTTCCTCAGTCAGGTCAGCAACATAAATGTTTTTCTGCACACAGAGGAATTGTCAGTGCACAATTGCATATATGCATCATTACATCATGCAAAACTAGCAAGTACATCTTGTTAAGGCTTTTGCAACCAGGGCTCATAGACTTTGGAATGACCTTCCTAAGGAGCTTAGGCTGTCTAAATCAGTATTATCTTTTAAATCACCTCTGAAAACTTTTATAGACTTGCATTCATGTAATGATTCCTTATTAATTGTCATTAATGTCCCTTTTATGGTTTAGTTAAGGTTCTTGTCTTCATTGCTTTTGCTGTAAACTTGATGTTTCCCTTTTATTTTTACTCCTTTGTAAAGAGCTTCATAACTGTGTTTTGAAAAGTGCTTTATAAATAAAGATTATTCTTATCATCATTATTATCTTTTAAAAAAAAAAAAAAAAAAAAAACCTCTATCCCACTTACATTGATTGTCTCACGGACTTCCAGAGGCTTTCTCTTCCAGCTGTCAACAAGCAGATCAGTAACGGTTTCATTGTAGATTTCCATGTAAGACACACGGAGAAGGAACTCCTTCTTTGGAAACTAAAAGACAAAAGACGAGCCATTGGTCACAAATAGCATGGATTATACAATAAACTTCAGCAGATTTCAAAGATGTGATACAACCCTCACATTTTTAATAGTCTGGAAGACATCTTCCATGGCCAGAGGTATCACTCCTGGAATAAGGTCGCTCCCCATCATGGTGAAAGTCTTTCCAGATGAAGTCTGCCCGTAAGCAAATATGGTTCCTAAGGATCAAACATGGAAAAGTTAAATATATACAAAAAGAAAAGGTTATGCTGCCACATGTTCATTAATAAGGTGGTGAAAAGGAGGGGGAACGCTGCACTACAGGGCAGGTTATATTCAATTTAAACACGTACCATTGTATCCCTCAACAGTGGAAACAACCAAAGGCTTTGCAATGTCCTGGTACAGCTGATGAGTTGTTTCATCAGCACTGAACACTCGGTCTGTTTAAAAAAAAAACCCAAAAAAACATGAAATTACAGCAAAAAAGTACAACAAAATATATTACATATGACATTTGGTGGATGCTTACATTCTCCTTATAGTAATCATGAGTGTATGAATCAAATTCCAAATCATGTGCTGCCATGCTCAACACATTGAGCTCTACAAAGACCACAACATCCAATAAACACATTTCCTAATTTGTTATAAGTTAAATGCTGAGATTTTACCAAATACTAAAGATTCAGATGGAGGTCTAGACACCTTGGGGTTCTTAGTGATGCTGCACTAGCTTGAGTTTGCAAATTGCAGCATAAAATATCGAATAAACTAATCTGCAATTCATGCTTTCATTGGAAGATCATTTGATATAACTGTGTCTTAAAGACTTCAGGAAAAACACATACTCACAGATGACACAAAAGCAACCTCAAGCAATCTGCAATCAACAGTCTGTAACATGCAGTTTTCAAATACACGGCTGTTGTTGCTGGAACATTGTTGCAAAACATACCAAAACCAAAGCTCTTGGTCGGATTCCCATCATCAATCTGCTGGATGGATTTCTTCTCAGCTTTCCAGTACAGCTGGACAGGCTCGGCATTCTCTGTGGCAGCAGTTTCCTCCCTGCAAGGAGAGACATTAGTAGTCCATAATATCCCAGGAAAATAGCGACTCGCAAGAAAACAAAGACTTTCTTAGTTCAGCGCTGCTCTGTGACAGCGAGTGGGTGGCTGACTTGTGACAACACCAACATGTTTTGGTGGCATCAGCCCTACAACATAATCAACTGTTTAGCAAAAAGGAGAAGCTGAAACTTTCCACTTGTCCACAATGTCTCCAATTCAATGTACTGTAGTGTAAAGGCTCCAGGTTGTCTCTTAATAACGTCAGATTATGGGCTTGGTTCTCTGGTGTATGGTGTAAAGAAAGCCACACTTAAACCACAATTTAACTACATGCACTCGTGATTAAGTTATTGACATGTTGGTATATGTAAACAAATATTGCTTTAGACATACAATAGTTTATTTAACTGTTCAGGATATTTATTTGTTTGTACATAGCGAGTTAAAGAAGTTCGCCAGGATCTATAGAAATCCTATACAGACCACTAAAACAAGAGGAAAGTGCAGTTCAAATAAATACTGGCTATACAGTTGATTTTGAATAACCTTTTGCCGAAACCACTGAATCATTGTTGACGTTAACTAATAACGATAAATCGGCGTTAGCTAGCGGTAACGTTAAGTTAGCTGAAGATTTTGTCTCTCATGTTGGCTCAAAACTCACCGCTCGATAAGAGGACGCACTCGAACACAGACTTTAACGGCAGATTCTTCCGCCATTCCTGTTACTGTTGAACCACCCAATAACCATATAATAACTATACCGAAATTAGAAAAAACTAAATCATTGCTCGCAACAAACTCAACCAACAACTGTAACGCCTGGCAGTCGCTTGTTCTGTTTGAAAATATGCGCTTGATTCTGATTGGTGGACGTCATCATGTGGGTCGATCCATAACGAGGGGTGGGGATGAAAAAAATGACTTATTGGTTACGCTGGTGTGGCGATTATGCTTAATTAGTCTGTTTCGATAAATGCTTTGGTATCTTATATGTTGATAAATAGCTCCAAAACGATAGCTAATTTGTTTATTTTGAAATTGTAGCATTTTGCTGATGCGGCCGCGTCCTAACTGAAAACGGCGACTGACGTCATCTCTGCGCGCCCTATGCGGGTATGGAAAACACATGAGAAAGTGGCTGTTTTTGAAATATAGCAGAAACTTACTTTATCCAGCATTAAGGAAGGATTCAATCAGATTACAAACCTGGACCATGTTTAGCTGATAAGTTGTGTGAATATTTTTTCTCCACATTCCCCATGCAGGATACTTGAAAAGACAAAAAAAATAACTTTTTAGGACATAAATCTTCCTATTAAAATGTCTCTGTTTCTTGTGAACAGGTAGGCTTGTGTTATTCTTTTCGTTTGACATTTATTGCCTCTTATTTGTATGAATGAAACTGAAATTGTTGGTGTCTCACTCAGTCATGACATATTATTATGATATAGCTACCACAAGGTAGCCACTTATTCCTGAAAGAGAGACTGTCTGTGGCTCCATTCACTTGAGCGTCTGTAATATGTGATTTCTTTCATGTTCACAGATACCTTGGAGACGAAGATGAGAGTGTCTCAAACAAAGAGTCTCGGTCCAAGGTTTTACTGGCTAAGCTGCAGCAGAAGGCAAAAGAGAAGGAGAAACAGAGTCTGACAGGCCTTGAAGAACAGCTGCCTAAAGCACAGACAGAGAAACAGAATGTCAAAAAGAAAAGGAAAGCTGAAAAGGACAGCAGTCAAGAGCCCCAGCACTCAAAGAAGAGGAAATCGGAAGTAACGAAAGTAAAGAAAAGTAAAGACAGTAAAGAAGTAACAGTGCCTTTGCAGGTTTCTGACACTGTCAACCAGGAAGAGCTTGCCGAGGAGAAAAAGAAGAAGACGAAGAAAGGTGCAAAAGAGAAACAGAAGAAGAATGATCAATCAGGTGTGCGCTTGTTTTCACATATACTTAAATAGTTACACTTACATATAGCCTGAGCAAAATTATTTAAATGCTACAACTCACATAACAGATCCTTATGTTGTTCCTTTGGTGGAGGACAATTCAGTCAGTGTTTTTGAAGATGATTAATTTATTCCAAAAGCTGTAAATCAGAGAACCGATGGTCTAAAATCTGATTATGTTGATAATCGTGATTATTTTGCTAGACATTATGATCATAATCATTAATCACAATTATCGTCTTGAGGATTTAAGGAACAAAATTATTTTAGTGCACTTTTGGCATCTTATATCAGCATCTTGACTATTTTCAACAACAGTGAACATTCTAAAAGAAATCAAATCTTTCAATATTGCAATATTAATACATTGAATAATACAGTATTAATCAGATGATCCCAGGTGATCAGCTGTTGCTGTTGTGTTGTGGGTCTAACACACCTATTTAGTGTCTCTGGTGTTCTGGTGCTTAACATTAGTGTGCTTCACAATAGCTGGTGAAGTTTTGTTAAGTTAGAAGCAAAACATGATCCAGCACCAGTTATCTAGTTCACAATCTATACTGACTGGAGCATGCTAAGAATAAAGCAGCAAACCATCAGTAATGAACCAAAGACACTAGATAGGTGCATAAGACCCAGCAATGAAAAGGTTACTGTTAAAATGTAGGATTATTATGGATTACTTATAACCTGTTTAAAACTGTTATGTAACTAATATAACATACATACAACACAAATATAACACACTGCGTGTCTCATGCTGTTCAATTTGTCTTTGATGCTCTCTTGGTATTTTAGGCGGTTTAGTAAAACTTCTTCCAGACACTCCTGCGACTGGAGGAGATGGACAGGCGGACACAGGAGGAGAAGAAGAAGAAGTGGAGGCAGAAGACAACAGAACAAAACAGGATGCAGGGAAAACCTCTGCTCAGACCGGTTTCACAATCCTTGGAGGATTTGAGAATAAACCAGTCCAAAAGGTAAAGTGACCTGGCTGGAAGTATCACTCATTCCTCTGCATGGGTTTGAATCCCAGACTAAGTTGTTGGACTTTTCTCTAAATTGAGCGTCTGAGAAACTAACAGGATGATTACTGTAAAAGAATAAAAGCATACTTAGCACGTATTGTCCGTATATTCTTCCGTTCCCAGGTGCACAGAGTCCTGCCTCAGTGGCTCGCTCAGCCTGATGTGATTCACAGAGACATTAAAAGCAACCTGATCCCCATCTCTGAAGTCCAAGGAATTTCTGCTCGGCTTGTGAAGAAGCTAGAAAATAATGGAATCCAACACTTCTTTCCAGGTGAGGACACAGATTAAGGTTGAATTCATTTTCATATTGAATGTATGGCTTAACGAGTTCATTAGGACATGTCAAAATTGTGAAGAACATTGTGTTGTTTTTGTGTGCAGTGCAAGCAGAGGTCATCCCGGCCATCTTGGAAAGTGCAAACCAAGGGCTGCTGATTGGACGAGGAGGCTACAAGCCCAGAGATGTTTGTGTGTCTGCGCCAACTGGCAGCGGCAAGACTCTTGCGTTCGTCATACCTGTCATACAGGTGAACCACCGGAAGCAAAAAATCAAACCTACCTCAGAATTCACTCAGAATTGTAGTCCTATCTATATAGATTTTGGATAGCAACATGATCAGCTGTCTCTCAAAGCCATAAATAAGAGAGCCAAGCATCTAAAATGTTATATCAGCAAGTGGCAAAACTGACAGAGTGATTTGTTTGAGTTTTACTTCCAACTGAGTGTCAGTTTATTGTTTTTCTATCGGATATCAACTGAAAACCTGCACCTATCTTCATAAAATCGCCCTTCAGTTTCATTGTGTCTCAAAATTCAGCCTTCCATTCATTGTCAATAGAACAATTCAAGGACTTTTCACTTGGCTCTGTTGTTTCTGTCTTTGGGAGAGTCTTGCTCATGATATATGATGTGTTACCTCTACTCCATTATGATTAGGCGCTGATGGAGCGGGTTGTGTGTGAAGTCCGGGCTTTGGCTGTGTTGCCAACCAAAGAGCTGGCCCAGCAGGTAACTGAGCTTCAAAAACTAAATCTGCACAAAGACTTAAATCCATGTTTGGCTGCTCCAGAGAGTTTAAAGCTTGGCTGACATGTTCCTCCATACAGATTTACAAAGTTTTCACATCGTACTCTGAGGGAACCACTCTGAAAGTCGTCATGCTGTCTGGTCAGAAGTCTTTTGCTGCAGAGCAGGCTTCACTCTCGGAAAATAGGTGAGTATGAAAATAAAAGCATGACTTTAAAAAGCATGGAACAGTAACCGGGGAGCTCTTCATGAGATATGAGGACTACTGTTGCCTTCAGCATTACTATAAAATCTAATTTTGTAAAAGCTTCTTTGGGTGTAAATGTTCAAATATATCCCTTTATTTCACAATGTGTTTGCTTGGTGGTTATTTGGATTCTACTTGTTCATGTTAACAAATATTGATTGAATTTTTCAAGAATATTTGAATACTATACCATACAAAAAGAAAAAAAACATCATCACAAGACAAACAGGACATCACATTAATGTCATAATGTGATGTCCTGTTTGTCTTGTGATGATGTTTCTTTTCTTTTTGTTTGTCATTTGCCACTGATGATTGTACAGAACAAATTTCCTAACGGACAAATAAAGATTTATTCATTCATTCATACCAAGTGAATTAGAATTTCCCAAGTAAGAGTGTCCAAAAAATGCTTCCATTGCATACATTATAGTTATGCTAGTTATCCATCACACTGGAAAAGGAAAAACTCACTTGGCCTTTTTATTTACAGTATTTCTGTGTTTATTTGGTTGTTGTTTTTTCAGAGGGGGCATGAGACGCAGTCTAGCAGACATCGTTGTGGCCACCCCAGGGCGACTGGTTGATCACATCAACAAGAATTCAGGCTTATGTCTGGAACACCTCAGATTTCTTGTGAGTTCTTAAAACCAATATGTCTTAAACTAATCTAGAAAAATCCAGCAGATAGATCATAACGACAGCATCAAAGTCAAACAAGTGTCTGCCACCTACCATTTGTGTACACTGTCAAAATATATTCTTGTTTCAGCTGTTAACTTAACTTCACAGATTATTGATGAGGCTGACCGGATGATTGACAGCATGCATCAGTCTTGGCTCAGTCAGGTAACCAAGGCGGTGTACAGATCAGGAAGTGGACCTGAAGCCGTGTCTGTCTTCAGGAGGACAGAGCCGGCGTGCGTCACCGCAGCCAGGTGGGTCGATCTGTCAGCTGAACCCTCAGGGTCTCACAGACAGGAAAACACTGTCTTTTCAGATGATAGTGGTAAAAACACAGGATTCAGAGGGATGTGTTTTTTCTAGATTTTTCCTGAGTTTTATTTTAACTTCATTCACACCAAGCATGTTTGGAGCAGTTTATTCAAACTCTGGACCATTCACTCCTTTAGTTTTGTTTGTTTGTCCAGGTGAAAACAATGCAATTTGATTTCTGCACCAATAACCACACTGAGATGCCTGAAAATGCAGATTTCAGTCCTTTTCCATGTGAACTGCAGTGCATCAACTACATAAAACGACCCAAAAACATGCGGTTTTATGGGTATAAGGAGACAGATGTTAACATCTGGTAGCCAGCAGTGCATGCATGGAAAGCGTAGCATAACAAAATGAACTGGGGGCAAACCATCATCTGAACTGATGCTCATATTCATCTTTTTCTTCATGTGTTTTTACCTGTCATGAACACCACAGAAGGTCAATTACAGCAAAGAGTGCAGACAAGTCCATCATGCTTAGCTGAAGTTACAAAAACTGGAATCAGATTTATTTTCACTCCCTCTGCCACCAAAATCTCTAACCTGGTGGGATGACAGGTCACCAAAACTCTGTCCAATAAACAAGCTACTTGTGAGTCCATATGACTTCTGTTTCCAAGCTGTGGTTCACTTGTAATTGGGCAGTGTGAACCTAAACGAACCAAATACAAAAATGCATCTTAGTAAACCTTTCCACTATGGTTCAGAGTCAGAAAAAAGAAAACGAACTATAGGAGTGATCGTGCCCTAAACGTTGTAGTCAGTCAAATCAAATGCAAATGAACATTTTTGTGCCTTGAAAACTGACGCCCCTGCATCAGTAACCACGTGTCGTTCCGTCGCCCCTCTGCAGCCTGTCTCCACCCCAGATGCCCCTGCAGAAGCTCCTGTTTTCCGCCACGCTCACCCAGAACCCCGAGAAGCTGCAGCAGCTCGGCCTTCACCAGCCCAGACTCTTCAGCTCGGTCCACAGTCGCTCCGACACCTCAGCAGCACCTGGCTCCCAGACACAAGACCGCTTCAACTTCCCTGAAGGACTGACGGTAAGACCTGGCCATGAGGAAGAGCACAGGCACACATGGGAAAGTAGAGAAATATGGAGCTGTGAATGACAGTGAAAAAGATGTCTTTTTTTTAATGCTGTCTACTCAAAAGGATTTCTTTACTTTGTGAATTACTAGGGATGGGACAATATATCGAAATTCATTTTAGCGCAATACAAAAATGTGACAATACACATCGTGGGGCAGAAAAATGAATCACCATGTTAGCTCCATTTTATTCTGCTGCAGTAATCACAAATGAGACGACCTGCCCATCACAGTTTCACAAGCTCTCCATCCAAATTATATGATTTGCACTTTGTAATGACATTTTTAAATTGTTGTTTACATTCTAACGAGCCAATGCCATCGCTAGAAAGATTTGTGGCTCAGAAATGAACATAATCAGACACACAGTCAGACTTTGATGTCACTGAACTTTTATTTATTACATCATATTGTGTTTGTATTGAATCGTGAACCCCATATCGCTTATCGAATCGCATCGTGAGATATGCATATTGTCCCATCCCTATGACTTGCTGCACCTCACAAGCATGACAGTTTTTGAATGTGTGGATTGTCTTCTGCAGGAGTATTATGTGCCATGCACGCTGAGCAAAAAGCCCCTCCTCATCCTCCACTTCATCCTGCGCATGAAGTTCAGCCCCATCCTGTGTTTCACCAACTCCAGGGAGGCTGCACACAGGTCGGCTAAAACAACACTCTGCTTAGGACCCATTATATTCAGTTTCCTGTTCATGTGTCAGCTGCCAGGCTCATGTGTATGTTTCATTAACTCGGTCGTACTGTTTTGTTTCTGCAGGCTGTACCTGCTGGTGCAGCTCTTCGGTGGAGTGCAGGCCGCCGAGTTCTCCTCCCGACTCTCCCCTAGTGAGAGAAAGAAGACGCTGAAGGATTTTGAACAGGGAAAGATCCAGCTGTGAGTGTGTGTGTGTGTGTGTTTGTGTGCGTGTGTACGTGTGTGTCCACCATCTCTAGCATTATTTGCCTTGAGGATCTGCACCAGCATTCACGCTTTATTGCCAAGCTGTGAATATAAATAAGTTGTATATCTAATAATAATTCAAATATGGCCCTGGACACTGAATAAAATAATATTACCTGGGGCCATTTTGCCATATTTAGATAAGTTAGATGTTGATTTGTGTCCAAAGCATCCAATACTTGTAGTTAGTCATTCATAAATTGCTACAGCGGTGTGTGATCTTAAAGGGAAAATGTATCAAAATGACATATCGTCTTAAAGGTTGATCAGCACTGACGCTGCTGCCAGAGGCATCGACATCAACGGGGTCAAATGTGTCGTGAATTACGACGCACCGCAGTACATCAGGACGTATATACACAGGTAAACCGTCCACTCACCACATTATTTACTCCAAAACACATTTACATGACTGTCATCTTAGTGTTTTTAAGACGCTAGAGGTTTTAAAAAGGATGATTTTTGTTTTTCCTTTCAAAATTAGCATTTCTCCAAAAACTAGTGGTAGAGAGCGGGGTGTTGGGTGATGCAGGAAATTGAACAATCCTCCATATTGTCTAGTGCAGCTCCATCTTATTGTGTTTTTACCTGTTTTGGTACAGGGTCGGAAGAACAGCAAGGGCCGGGAAAACGGGTCTGGCCTTCACCTTTCTGTTGGGAGTACAGGTGAAACATTCCCACATTTCTCATCTTTAAATTACAGCCGTTCAGTATGTGTGCAGTATGTGTCTGTATGGGTGAGAGAGAGAGAGAGAGAGAGAGAGAGAGAGAGAGACTCATGTAGATAAATGTATGAACTAAACAACTTTGTGTTGCGTGTCCACAGGAGAAGAACTTCCTGCAGATGGTGGTGGAGGCAGGCAGCCCCGGGATCAATAAGCAGATCGTGAAGCCGGAAAACCTGAAGACTATGGAAGCCCGCTATGAACAAACACTGCAAGAGCTGGCCAACGTCATCAAGGTACCGACAGGATCTTCTTTTCAATGCATTTCTGTCTGTAAGGTTTACTGTAAAACTCATAGTGGAATTTGGTGAAACAGACTCATCTTTAATCATTAACTCAATTTCACCTTACAGTTTCTAGTTATAAGCTTTATAACTTCTAATCATGAGTTCAAAAAGTACAATTATGAGTTGAAAGAATATCTTACCAAGCATGTGCTGAACTGATCATATAACAGTTAAGTAAGTTTAAGCATGGAGAATATAGGCTATAATATAACATAGTACGGGTATTACTGCTTACCAGTGGTGGAAGAAGTACTGAGATCTTTTAAGTAAAAGTAGCAATACAACAATGTAAAGATACTCCATTACAAGTAAAAGTCCTGCATTCAAAATCTTACTTAAGTAAAAGTACATAAGTATTGGCAGCAAAATGTACTTACAGTATCAAAGTAAACATACTCATTATGCAAACTGTCCCCATTTAGAGAGTTATATTTTTCATAAATTATTGGAATATTAATACTGATTTATTGACATACATGTACATGTAAGCAGCATTTTAAAGTTGTCAATGTGAAGCTAATCTTTAAACAATTTAGCTATACTTTTGGGTAGTCTAATCTATAACAATGCTATTTTATAGTTATTTTATAGAGACAATCAAATGTTTTAAATAGAAAATATTGATCTGAAAAGTAACTAGTAAATATAGCTGTGAAATAAATGTAATGGAGTAAAAAGTACAATACTTCCCTCTAAAATGTAGTGGAGTATAAGTACAAAGCAGCATAAAATGGAAATACTCAAGTAAAGTACAAGTACCTCAAAATTGTACTTAAGTACAGTACTTGAGTAAATGTACTTAGTTACTTTCCAACACTGCTGCTTACCCACAAATACATAGTTACTTTATATCCCCCCCTCAATCATGTCGTTTCTCTCCACAGGATGAAAAAGCCAAGTAAAGGACTCTCTGTGATGAAGCAATCCAACACTGACATCATCATGTGTGTCTGATGTAGTTTATTTTGAGATTTTTTCAGCTGTATTTGAAGTCATTTATGTTGGCCAATAAAATGAATGTATAAGATAATATAAGAGAAAGACCTGAAAGTTCATAGGTCACAACTTGGGAAGAAGTTTGGTCACCCTTCAGTGGAAGCTATGACCTGTTGATCCAGAGCAGGTGAAGAGGTAAAACTTTGGTACAGTGTCCTTTTATGTAGATCATGGCTGATCCAGCTGTCAAGCCACATGAAGAAAGGTGGAATAAGAAAGTAAGGCGATGTTGCCTTCAAAATTAAAGCATGAAACTGGTCATTCCTGAAAAAGTATAATTGTTTGTAGGAATGTACAGCGTAAAAAACGGGTCAGAATATTGTGGAGACATTGCAATAAATATGGAGTGAAACTTGGGATATAAATGGAGCTCCCATTCTACAGTATTTAGCTACAATTGGGGCATTGAAAAATAAAGGCATCTTCGGACCTGACTTGAATCTAATTTGAACAACACAAATACATGCAGTGAAAAGGACATCTTTGCTAAAAACAAAAAAACAAACACATTTTATTTTCATTAACTACAGAGTCCCATTTGAATGCGTTCTTTATTTACACTTCTGTATTTGATTACTCCTTATTCCAACTACAAAAACGTTGGAACACATTCGGTTTTACTTTGAAGGTTCTAACCGGAAATCTTATTTATTCTATCTAACTTGACGCTCAGCGCTGAGGGCGGGGGAAATTATAAATATTCCTTACTGACTTTACATATCGTTGACACACATGCGCCGTCGTGTACTTCCGATGCAAAAATAAAACTACAAACGTCCCCAAAGCGTTTAGTTCTCGCTTAGTTATCTTTAATATTATCTTTGGAAACAGCACCGACACCGGAACTCGTCATAACTTTCACCAGCTGCGTGGATCTTTGTTTTCTACCTAAAAAGTTGAGTATAAACCAAGTTCTGCGCACTTATGGAAAACTTTTTAGCTATTCTTAATCATAATTAGAGACGAGAAAAGTTTTTGTGTTCAACGGTTTTGTAGATACAGCCATTTCCGACTTTTTTTTTGTCTTGAGTGGAAACCAACCAACCGGCTTGAAATTCAAACTGAAGGATGCGTGGTCCGTGTCACTAGTCTCGGCTATTTTGCTGTTGAATTATTTTATTTATTTCCAACATCAAACCAGAGGCTGTTCTTCACATCTCTGAAACGCTGTCATCTTTGTGTGTGTACACTTTTGTGTCGCATTTTGCAACAACAGGTGGGTGTGCTTGCTGTTTTAGCAGGGCGAGGCTCCGGCTAATCCATGGAGCAGAGAGTTAATTGAGGAATAATCTTTACCTAGTACACACTATTATTAGCTGTG